>NW_026057589.1:24083913-24110748 GCF_023721935.1 Panthera uncia
CCCCCCCCCCCCCCCCCCCGCTTGGGACCCCCAGGGCACACGCTGCACCCCAGCCCCCGCCCCAGCTGAGAAGGGCTCCGACCTCTGGGGCCGCTCCAGCTTCTGCCCGGCCGTGGCCTGCACTGGTTTTCGGAGCCGGCCTCACGCGAGGTGGGGGCTCCTGACCGTGGGGACCTCGCCTCGGTCCCCCTCCCCGACCCTGACCCTCCACACGCGGTGCTGGGCGAGGACTGCTCTAAGCACAGGGGGCGCTGACAGGCGACAACCAGCTTGGTCCCTGGAGGCTTCCCGAGGTCAGGGAAGGTCGGCCTCACCGGTTCCCACGTCGCAGGGTGGAGACCCTGGTCCGGCACCCCTCCCGCCGTCACCCAGAGCGGGGACCCGGCGCTTCTGGGAAGACCGCGGCTACCCGCTAATAACACGGCAGCACCTGCCTTCTCAGAGGGCCCTTTGTGGACAGGCTGAGCCGCGGTTTGCACAGCAGGGGGCAGACAGCCCACCCGCAGAGCTCAAGGCAAAGGAGCCACAGACCCGCCCACAGACCCGTCCACAGCCCGGAGGGGGTGGGGGTGGGGCGCCTGTCCCGATTCTGCCTCCCCGTGCCCTCTGCTGGGCAAGCTCATCCTCACGCCGCAGGAGACCCCCACCATGGGCCCTGCCTAACTCGAGGACAGCGGCCACCCCTTGTCCCGGCTGACAAAGAATCAGAGCCCACCACACGCAAGGGCCAAGATGGCCCAGGGCACTGAGGTTCCCGGGTCCCCCTCCCCCCGGAAGAACCCTTCCTGGACCCCGTTGGCCTCTGCAGGACCGCTGGGCGGGGAGCCAGGGAGGAGGCTCACGGACAGGTGCCGACTGCCAGGCAGGCCCACACGCCACCACAAAGAGGACGAGGGACGGGAGCTGCCACCAGCTGGCCACGATGTGAGTGTCGGGGCTCAGCAGGGGCCCAGCCTTCTGGTCCCCCTTTTAGGAGAAACCAGGTCACCCCTGGGAAGGTGACAAGGTGGCAGAGCGCCCACCTCAGGCCGGGCCGGCACCCGGCTTTCTCCCGGGCAGGGCGAGGCCGGGGCAGGCGCCATGGACAGGCGGACCTCGGGGGGGGGGGGGCCCCAGTTCCGCCTCCACCCTGCCTGGCCTCCCCCTCCCCTTCCCGCCCTGGTGCCTGCTCCTCCCCAGACATGCTGTTCCACACGGCCCCAGGCCAGTCAGGGCCATCCGCCCACCTGGCACTCAGGTTCTCGTGTGCTGCTTCTCCCACGTTAACAGAAGCTCTAGGGGGCCAGAGACTCAGGGGGTCAGTTTTATCCTTTGATGAACCCCTAGCACCTGCAATCACGTGTCAGCACTTAAGAGATTCCCAAGGAACAGTCACTCTCGGTCTAGCGGACAAGCACGTCCACGTTTATCTTGCTCGATCCTTACCAGAACGCTCCGGACAAGGGGCCCCGACCCCTGGCTTGCCGAGGGAAGACAGAGACTCAGCGAGGGACAGCGGCCGGCCCGGCCACAAGCCACAGGCACAGAACCACCTGGTTCCCAGCCCAGGGCTCTGACGGACACTCAGACCTTGTTTCTCAGGCGCGTGACTGCCAACCCCCCGACCGGCCCCGGGCCGTGCCGACCCCCCAGCGGCCAGGCCCTCACCTTAATGGGCCGCTCCAGCTCGGGCTTCTTGTAGCGAAGCCACAGCATGCCGATGATGGCCAGGGCCACGCAGAGCCAGTTGAAGAAGCTGAAGAAGTTGATGACGGAGAAAATGTCTCTAGAGAAGGCGTACAGGAGGGTCATGATGCACTGCAAGCAGAGAAACGGGGACGCGGTGAGCAGGACAGCCGGAACGACGCGGGGAAACCACACCTGCTCGCTCTGGCTCCGAAGGGAAGGCCCGGTCTGGACAACACGTGAGTTCTCCAAGAGCAGAGGCAGGAGCAAATGGCAAAACAGTGACGGCGCCTGGATCTTGCGGAAGAGACAGACGCGCCACGGGGAGCAGAAGGGGACGCCCAACCCCGCCCTCGCCGCGGCGTCACTGGCTCACTATGGGGTCGTTTAAACAAATGTGGCGCACCCCGGCCGTGACCACCACGTGGCGGTTTCGATACTGAGACTAAACCCTGCAGTGTTTTAAAACACGTCCGGGGGCGCCGGGGTGGCTCGGTCGGTGAAGCGTCCGACTTCAGCTCAGGTCACGATCTCGCGGTTCGTGGGTTCCAGCCCCGCGTCGGGCTCTGTGCTGACAGCTCGGAGCCGGAGCCTGCTTTGGATTCTGCTTCTCCCTCTCTCTCTGCCCCTCCCCTGCTCACGCTCTGTCTCTCCCTCTCAAAAATGAATGTTAAAAAAAATGACAAGATACAATAAATAAAAAACCAAAACACATCCAACAATCACTTGATCCTTCTCTCTCCGAGAGGTAGACCTAAACCCTCCGTCCGCTGGGCCTACGGGCTCGCACTCCTAACACAGAAAAGCACAGCAATGACGGGGGTGACTTCTGAGCCCAGGTCACAGAACACGTGGCGCGTGCTCCTGCCTGTGGCTGTGTGGCGAGCCACCTGGGAAGAGGCGAGCCACCTGGGAAGAGGCGCGCCTCCAGCCGCACGAGAGCGGTTCCCCTATGGCCTGGGGGGAGGGGGGTCAGTCCCGTAGCGGCCGAGAACTAACTGCCCGGCGCGCACCCGCACAGGCAGACGTCGGACGAGCTGAAGAAAAACGCGCAACGTGATCTCGTCGAGCAAGCAAACGCTGTGAGTGCACGGCGCCCACACAGCTCAGGGAGCTGCCTGTCAACAGCGGTCTCCTGGGAGAGTCTTCTCCTCACCCGCTTCCAGGCTGTTCCGAGGTTTTCTGTTTTACAGCCACTACGCATAGTATTGGGAATGAAAGAATCCAGTGCCCTTTGGCATTCGGTGAAAGCACGTGAGGAAACACTGGCGTCGGGGGGCTCTGTCTCAGCGTCCACCTCCCGTCTGCAGCCAGCGGACGCCGGGCGAAGCCGCGACAGGCTTCACGTAGAGGGAACGCGTGGCCTCCCGCCAGGGAGCCCCCCAAGGCGGGCCCCGAGGGACGCGCCAGTCTCCCATTTCGACTGGGGCTGGAGGACGGGACTCTGGACGGCACAGCCTGCCTACCGTAAACACGAGGGAGGGCATGGGCGTCAGGAGCCGTGGGTGGATCATGGAGAGGACGGAAGGCAGATGGCCCTCCCTGGACCCCACGAAGAACAGCCTGCGGACAGAGGAGCGAGCGTTCAGCCTCCGCCCCGTGGGCCCCCAGGCGGGGCGGGGAGCCGAGAGGGCCGGGCCCGCGGGCTGGGCTCCCCACCTGCGCTTCTCAGGGGCCCTGATGGGCTCAGCGGGCAAAGGGGCGAATTCAGCCTTCCTCGCCTCCGTCCCCCCCTCCGGGCCGTGTTTGACGCGAACCCGTGAGAGATTCCAGAAGGACACAGTCGTGTCGCCTGTGGGCAGGGGACCAGGGGGGCAGGGTAGAGGCCACGGGTCCCGTAGCTCTGCATTACTGGGACGTTTTGACGGCTACGTGTTCCTCAGTGAGGAAGCAGACTTTCGGACACACGCTGGACAGCGGTGTGCAGGGACGGCCCCCACTCCGCCCCGGTCCCCACAGAGCCCGGGTGACAGGAGGCTGGTCCTGGTGCGGGCTCACCTGGAGGACGTGAAGAGGGACCCGTTGACAGAGCCGAAGCAGGACAGGCCCACGAAGACGGGGATGATCCAGGACATGACGCCCAGGTGATAGGTCCCGAAGTCCTAGGCAAACACCGAGCGTGAGCCCCCAGGCCCCGCGGCGCCTCCCGGCCTGGCCCCCTCCTGGGGACGGCTTCCTACGTGCTCGTCGGGAGGCTTCTGCACACAGAGCGAGCCCCTGGGGACTGGACTGCGGGGGGCGGTCCCAGGGACAGGGCCTCACTCCCCGTCCACACCTGCGGGCACTTCCCTCGGGCACCTCTCACGGGCACCCACGTTCCCCCGTCAGCACAAGTGCTACCTCTGGCCGGCCCCGCACACCGGGCCCAGAGCGGGGCTTGGGGTTCGTTCAGAAGGTGGAAGGGGTGGGCGCTGCAGGTGGGGAGACCAACGGCTCTGGGGACCCCCCGCGTGGTCTGGGGGTTGGCAAGGCGCTCAGTCGGCCGCCCCTGTGGGACCCGGAGATGCCGCGCCCCTCCTCTGAACCCAGCGTCCACGATGCCCAGCAGGGGCGGCTCAGGACGCGACTTCGGCTCAGGTCATGATCTCACGGTTTGTGAGCTTAAGCCCTGAGTCGGGCTCTGTGCGGACAGCGCGGAAACTGCTTGGGATTCTCGCTCCGTCCTCTCTCCGCCCCTCCCCTGCTCGTGTGTTTTCTCTCAAAACTAAAGAAAGCTAAAACAACCCAATCACTCTGGCTGGGACCACCACAGACGTGCTGACCGAGCGCTGGCCTGGGGGAGGCTGGGCACCAGCATTTTCGAACACCCCGAGCGTGTCACGTGACCCAGGGTTAAGAGCCGGCACCTTACTCTTTCCTGGGACTAAGCAAGGCACAGCTTGAGCCTCTGGGCAGCGTGTGGTTGGAGGACGAGGGGCGGGCCTCTCGGTGACCCGGCCAGGCCGCAGGGTGGCGTCTTACCACGGCCACAGCCTCCGACGTCAGCATCTGCTCCGTGGACAACGTGGTGAAGTAGGCCAGGTTCGTCAGCACATACACCAGGGTGACGATGGGGAGGGAGATGATGATAGCCAGGGGCAGGTTTCTGGAAAGAAGGGCAGGGGCACGTCAGCTAAGCGCAGCCCGGCGTGGAGCCAGACCGGATGGCGAGGAGCCGGGTCCTGAGCCTCGCGGCGTGGGGAAGGGCCCGGCGGGATGCGTCGCCAGCACGGGTAAGCGGCTGGAAGCTGGCCCCTGCGGACGGGCAGCTGTGTGAGCCGGGGCTGGAGACTCAACCCCCCATCCCTGAGCCCAGGTCCGTGAAGCAGGAATTCCTGCCCTTCCTGAGGGGGGACCTCGTCTGAGGTCACCTGGCCACCACATGGCCGGTGTGAGGCTGGAAACCAGCACCCACCTCCCTAGCACGAGTTCTAACCCCAAAGCCCCCCACCCCCACCCCCTGCAAGGCCCCGCACTGCTCCCGGCCGCGGGTGGGCCCGTGGGTGGCTGGGAGGCAGAACCTTCTCTCATGAAGATGACAGAAGTCCCTGTTCACACTCGTACCTGTAGGGATTGATCATCTCCTCCGTGACGAAATTCAAGTAATTCCTAGAATCGAGAGAGCAGAATTTAATTACGCTTCCCTCCCACAATCATTAGGGGAATACAGATCCCACGGGACCCCCCCCCCCCCCCGGCTGCTCTGGGCCCCTGGGGACGAGATCCCCGCACCCACCACCACTTGGTGAGCAGCTGGGGACACAGGGTGAGCTGGCACGGCGACACCCTGTCCTGAGGGAAATCAGCCGCCGCCCCCATAGCCTGTCCTTGACCCGCTGCGTCCCCCACCCCAGGCGCCAGCACTGTGTCTGAGGCGGGCTCACGGTCCAGCCTGAACGGCAGCGTCCTGGGCACAGCCACCCGCACAGGCCCGATTCGTGTGCGGATATTAACGTCCACGCTGAGCACTCAAGGTCAGGCTCAGAGGCCACGTGGAAAGAGACTCAAAGGCGGCCTGCACGGGTTTAGTGCCCGTGCTAAATGGCACCACTCCACTAAGCGTGCCCCGAGGCACCCCTGTCCGCTGCCTGACCCTCTCCAGCGCCTTTCTCACCTGCCTGCCCGCCAGCCTGCCGCACAGCAGCCACTCTCACGGCTCAGTACAGCCTGGCCCAGGGGTAGGGGCCATAGCGGAGAATCCAGAGGGACGGAAGGCGCCGGCAAGGGCCACAGACAGGGTCCTCGCTCCTGGTGGGGAGACGCCGAGAACCACCCGGCTCAGGGCCTTCAGCCTAAATGCTTTATGCCCATCAGCAGAGATCTGTCTCCAGGAGCATCTTCTCAGGGGCCGAGGCGCGCTGCGGACAGCGCCCGGGGCTGCTCTGGAACCCTCTCTGTGCTCTTCTGGGATGCAAGGGGCTAGCGGCGGCCCCGAGAGGCTTTCCTGCCACTCTCCAGAACCACCGTGGAGGGCCAGACTTCTGGATGCTTCGGGGCCCACCCAGCCTGCGTGTCCCAAGGCCCAGAGACCCCGACATTCCGGAACCTACCATCCCCCGTAGGCAAAGAGGCCACTGTACAACGCCAGCACAATGTTTCCCACGTCCAGTTTGGTGCCCTCAAACGAGGACTTGGGATCCAGATTGGACACACCACCTGGAAAAGGCCAAACAGAAAGGAATGCTGGTCAGAGAGCACTGCAGAGACCATACCGCAAGTTCTGGAATGTTCCTGGAGCAAAATACGTGCTGAGCCACCTGACCCACGCAAAATTCCCGACTCTGCCCGGGACCAGGAGCGAGCAGGTGGAGGACAGCGTGGTTGGACCGTGGGCCGTGGGCCTGGCCGCCAGCCCACCCGGGAGGGGTCGGCAGCTCTGTGGACCCTCGGTCGTGCGTGGTCCATGCGCCCAGAAGGGCAGGTGCGGGGGTGGGGGGGCAGCCCCAGTCACCCCAGAGAACACTCCCTGCAGAGCCCGTGACACGAGCCCCGGGCCAGCGGCGCCTGGGCCTGACTCTGTGCTCTCCTACCTGCAGTGCTGAACGTGACCCGTCAGCAAGCATCAGCATGGAACTTCCTGAAAATGACTCCGAGGTGTCCCTGGACGTGACCCCGGGGCTGCCCAAGGGTCAGTGTCGCCCACAGCCAGTGGGCCTGCGGGCCCCCCGGGGGTGGGAGGGTGGACGATGCCAGGGGAGCCCAAGTTCTCAAGGGACCCCACACCACCCACAAGTGACCGCCTCAGTCACCCCAGGAACAGGACGCGACGGAACGTGAGGATGTTCGCAGAGGGGACGATGGAAGGGAGGTTCCCGTAAAGCCTGTCACCCCCTTCCCTGGGAGGCCTCAAAAAGAGCACAGAGTTTCCTACAGCAAACACCGCAGTGGGGAGGGGGGGGTGGAGAGAAGGGACCCCAATCTCTGTTTCTGGGTCCATTTTCCTACGCTGATCTGGACTCTGCCCTCAGGCCTGTGTGTCCTGACCCCACAGGTGTGCTTGGGCCTTTGGTCCCCAGCCTGAGCTGAGAGGTGGATGTGGGATCCTTGAGGTGCCCAGCCCCCGCCCCCTGATGAGGCCACGGTCTCGTGAGGAGCTGAACAGGCCCCGGGGCGGCTGGCATCTCACCCAGCCCGCTGCCCGCATGTGACCTGTGTTGGAGACCCAGGTCGTGGGACTGCCTGGTCACAGGGTGGTCACCAGGCTGGGTAGGCGGAGACAGTGCCGAGTGCTGGCTCGGGACAGCACACCCTTCAACAACACCCCACAAGAGCGTCCGGAGCCCCTCTGGGCTCCGTCCTGGCGGCTCCCCTATGGAAATGGTCCAGAGTGTGTCCTCCTTTATGTCTGCAGAGCTCCGCCGCATCCCGCAGCCCTGTCCGTGTACTTTTGCTGTGCAACAGCTGGGGAAACTGAGGCCGGGGCCACCTGCCCTGGGGGTGGGGAACTGCCAGCACACAGTGGGATCTAGGATCGTGAGGGCTAACGGGTCTGACCTCAGGCACTGCGTGCGTGTCCACACCACCCTACACCTCCCAGAATGCCGCGCTGCTCCAAAGAGTCTGGGGGAGCCCGATGAGACGGCTCACAGGTCCTGCAGAGACTTCCAGAACATTGGTGGTCTTTCACAATAAAGGCTCCTCACGAGTAACGCGGGCTTGTCTCAAACCTGTAATTCTCCCATCAATCTGTCCAGTTTTCCTACTGGGATACGCCTCTATGCACCCTGGTTACTATTCAAGTTAAATTTCTTTTTTCACGTGCTGGGATACGGGTTTGGGAGCAGTTGTTAGAAGTGGCCCCCACCCGAATTAGAGACACTGTGTGCGTGCGTGTGCGCATGTATTCACGTGTGTGTGATCCGTGCACAGTGTGTGTGCACGTGTGGGCTGGAGACGCCCCAGGCAGGCGGATGGCTCTTGCTTTTGGTGACCACCACCCATGGGAAAGGCCGGTGGCTCAGAAGGACCCCTGTGCCCTACGGATCGAGTGCTGGCACAGGGATAAAATTCAAGGCTTGATATACAGCCCTGGGGTTTTCAGGTAAGAGCCATAAGTTTTCAGCCCCAGGCCCCGTAGCCTCAGGGTTCTCACCAAGGGGTCACTCGTGCTGCGGTCACCAGCTCAGCGTTCTGACACGGACACACGGTCCTCCGCCTGAGACGAACGTGCCGGGCACGGAACTCCTGATGTAGAACAGTATTTTCTGGGATTTACAAGCTTGCTTTTGCAGTGTCTAAAATGCCAGGAAAATACTAGCTGCTCGGACCAAACACAGATTAAAGAATCTCACTGGGGGCCTCAGCCAGGTCTCTCCCAAACAGCCCATGAGATTTCTTTCCTAGGACCAGCGTGGCTGGGTCATCTGCCGGGACCTCCCTCAGTTGTCTGGGGCCTCACTCTGTCTGCAAAGTGCCCGAGGTCCCTTGGAGGAAGGCGGACATCCCAGCACCGCCAGACCCCGCAGCGTGGAGCGTGGCTGGCGGGCCTCCTGCTCCTGTCCCAGCGTGGGCTGGGGCAGGCACCGGGCAAACCTCAGCTAGTTCCTCCAGGCCGTCACCTCCCACAGGCACGGTGGGCCCGGCGGCGGCACACCAGGGACACAGGGAGGGACAGGAGCCTGAACTGCCTCGAGAGTGGCCGGCTCGCATGCGTCCCCGGCAGGGCTCCTGGCCGTGCTCAGCCTCGGCCTGTGCTGGACGCCGGCCCAGAAGGGAGACCCGTAGCTCCTCCGGGCTCCCGACCAAATGCTGGCCAAGCACGCGGCCCCTCCTTCTTGACGGGCATCAGAGAGTGGGCGCTGGGTCTGCCGGATCCGTGTGGCACTTGGCCTGGGCGGCCACTCAGGGACACTGGCTGTGCCTGCCCTCACTGTTCTGGTGTCCTGCTGGGGCTGGAGCCCTAACAGCAGGCATTCTGGAAGGAGGTCTGGAGAGCTGGCGGGAGGCCCCGCCTGTCCGTCTCCAGGCCAGCGAGAAGCGGGCGAGACAGCCACACCTCCGCTGAATGATGTGTGTCGGCAGCTGCACCGAGCCCGGCGGCGACGGAGGCGGTGAGCAGGGGGTGGGGCGCAGCAAAGAGACACAGACTGTCCTGGTGAGGAGGGCAGACTCTAGACCCCACGCGTGGTCTCCAACACTGGCCTGCCCTCGGCAACCAGGGGATGTACGGCCACGTCTGGAGACACTGGGGGCTATCGTGGCTGGGGACATTTAGGGGGCAGAGGCCACGGGCGCTGTTGGACACCCTGGAAGGCAGAGGGCAGCCCCCAGATGGCAACAATTCTGGAACGGAAGCCCGGTCCACACACCGCTGCTCCCGTGGCTGGGGCAGACGCGTGAGCTGTGCCGGCCGTTCACTCCCCCAGACCCCAAACTGGGCTGCACTGGACAGAGGTGAATGACAACAGTCCCCCGATGGCCACTATGCTCCAAGCTGACCAGTCGGTCTCTGTCCCCACCGGGCCCCAGCCCACTCTGTGAGCAGGCAAGACTGATGGCCATGGACAGACAGACGGCACGTCCTGCTGTAGGCTCCAAGTGGGGGGCAGAAACCCTGGGACCCACAACTTACCGGGTCCCCTGTGCCAACGCCCCTTCTCTGCAATTTTTCTGCAGACCTCAAAGCGGCCTCGAACTGCTGCCTCAAGAGAAGGCAGCTTGCCACCTCGGTGGGCCCGGCCCTCTGCTCTTCCGTGCCGCGGGCTAGCCCGAAGCCCCTCTGCTCAAGTCTGCCCGTCCCAGCCCTAAATCCCCTAAGTCGAGGCCACTGCCAGCGCCCTCCCGGACGGGCCGCGAGGAATGTGCACGCCAACGCACGGCCAGACGTGCCCGTCGGCAAGCTGTGATGTCCCGGCAGAGCCTGCCTCCCACCCACTGGGACCCCCTGAGAAGCGGGGTAATTGGCGGGGGGATGCTCAGAGGCCCCAGGGAGCTGCTCTCAGAGAAAGCCAGCCCAGATCTCTGAGTCACACGGACGCAGCGATGGGAGTCATGGATGACGGGTGGGGGAGGGCACCCAGTGGCCCTTTTTCCCACCAGGGAAGTGTGCTAGACCCGTGGCTCCTGAATGAGGACAAGGGCTCCCTACAGGGTCTGCGGCTCCTGAGACCCAGCCCGACCTCTGTGTGGGAGGAAGGCCTGGTCAGGCGTTCCCAGGCCTTCTCTGGGGCCCTGGGAGCCTGTCAACGCCCCAGTCTGGAAATGGGCAGTGGGAGGCAGCTGCAGAAAATGCCAGAACTCTAGGTCTGGCCAGGCCCCATCCCCACCCAGTGCTTTCCCACAGCCAGACCAGCCCAGGGGCACCCCTCCTGGGACGGGGACACCACGGGAAAGTCATCCCAAACTGGGGAGCATCCACCGTGCTGGAACCTTCCGCCTCTGCTCCCACTTTATCCCTCTGGGGCCCCAGGGGATGGCCGTTTATGTCAAGAGATGTGCTGAACAGGGTCCCCCCAATTCATGTCAGCCCAGAACCTCTGAATGTGACCTGATTTGGAAAAGGGTCTTTGAAGATGGAATTAAGGTAAGGGTCTTGAAATGAGATCGTAGATGAGGGTAGGCCCTGAAGCCCACAAGTGTCCTTACAGGACACAGAGGCCACTGGGAGAGGCCCAGGGGACGAGGCAGAGAGGGCACAGTGCTGCAGCCACAAGCCCAGGGACGCCAGCAGCCTGAACAGACAAGCAGGAATCCCCCTGAGTTTCAGAGGGAACGCAGCCCTGATTCTGGACTTTTGTCCCCCAGAATTGTGAGGAGGACAACAGGACACTGTCTGCAGACAGACTGGCGGGCCTCACTCTGTATGGGTCAGACTCACTGGTCTCCACTCTGTGCCTCACGGACGTGCCTGGGATAAGCTGTGGCCTCGGGCTCCTGTTCTGTAAAATGGGCTGTCACCCGTGGGGCCACCAGACCTCCCGGGCAAGTCAACTCTGCACGATCAGAGCCCTCAGTGGGCCTGGGGACAAAGCACAGCGATGGGTCTCCAGCTCCATCCAGACACCAGCATCCTCGGAGAGGGTGCATCCTGCCGGCCAGTTCACCAGGTTCTTCTCTCCCACTGTCCCACCCCGGGGCGAGTCCCAGACGCCTGGTGTCTGTGCTCCAGCTCTGCCTGAGGTCTACGAACCGGGCAGGAATCTGGGTCTGGGGAGGCTGAGAGGTCAGTGCTTGTTCACCTGGCCAGCATCTATCGCAGACGCGCCCGTCTTTTAACCCCTTGGAGGAGCTGACCCCTTGGAGGAGCTGGCCCCTCGGCCTCGAGATCTGCTGCAAACCTCAAATCCCAGTTGAAAGGGGCCCGCTCCCTACTGAACAGGCCGCCAGAGACCCCTGGGAACGAACCGTGCCCAGCGCGGGGCTCTGTGGCTGCTCTGCCCCCACCTCCTGTTCCTGGCCGCCCCAGGGCACAGGCGAGCCAGCAGGAGCTTTGATCTCCTGCCACAGGGTGGCCCAAGCAGACCATGTGATTTCGAATCTGTTACAACTCTGGATGCTGAGTTAGTGCAGAGGCGTGCAGACCCAAAGAAAAGGCCTCAACTAAAAATTATCAAAGAACATCCACAGGAAAACACCACCAAGCCTGCCTCGATGGTAGCTTTGCCACGCCTTCCCAAGTAGCCCCGTGACCTGTGGCTCTCAACGTTCAGCGAGGAGATGGGTCACGGGCACCGGCCACCAGGTGATGGCCCTGCCCCATCCCACAGTCCCATCCCTGTTCCTGGGCCACAGGTAACCGGTGCAGGGTAGAGAACCGAACCCTAGCCCTACATGGCCCGTTATAGGGTCCTGCAATCCCGGCCCGACCCTGAGCCCCGCTGAAACGAGCCCCGAAGTCCTCTGCGAGGGGAGGCTAGGCTTGGTAACACTGAGGGTGTCTGGCCCCCCACTTTGAGGGGCAACAGCCCACTTCCTCGCTGCCAGGCTTGCCCATCCTGCCGGGACCGTCTCCCCCCATCCCGAGACCCCCTGTCACTTTGGGACAGTGCCCAGACACAGGAGATAATCAACACGGAAGCCAGGAGCCTCCACTTGTGGTACAAACCACGGCCAGGTGTCCTGGCAACTGGGACGAACGCCCCAGAAGCGGGGTGAACTTCTGTGAGCTGCTGGGGGCTCGGGAGGGCAGGGGGCTGGGGAGCAGGACTGCCTGGCGCGTGGAGACTACGCCTCCCACGACCTCCCTCAGCAGAGGGCATCGTGCAGGGGGACGCGGCGAGGGAGGAAGCACTTGTATCTGTACAACTGGGTCGTCCACACCGGCCGCTCTCCCCCCTCCCGATGCTGCAGCCCACGCAAAACCACAAGGGTCCCATTGTGTGCCCCCCGGGAGGGGCCTGGGCACAGGGACGCGTCTGTCGCAACCCGCTCCCACCTTCTGGGCTGGGAAACGCCTACTTGGCTTCGGGAACAGCCTGACCTCGGGGCCACGGCGCCTGCAGGGTGTCCAGTAAGGAGCCAACAGAACAAAAGACACAGCAGGTGGAGGCGGCCGGCAGGTACGGGCCTCAAAGGGCCTCTGTGGCCTCCCCGGCCAAGCGGCCCACGCTTTGTGCGGCAGCCACTGGGTCTGAAATGCTGACCTGAGTTCTGTCTCCCCTTTGGAGGACGCTGGGAGCAAATGCAGACAACTCGCGTGACGCCGGGCCCGCAGGCCCGACCCCGCGGGGCCCCCCAGCCCCAGCCGCAGGGTAGCTGAGCTGCTCCCACGCGGGACGGCTTGGCCCGGGACCCTGCAGAGCAGTCTCTCTGTTCGACTCTGCGCCTGCGTCCAGCCGCCCCCTCCCGCCCTCAGTCCTGGTCCCGGCTGGCGCCTCGTCCGCCCGCCCGTCTGCAATTCTCCTGTTCACGTGCTGTCTGGGGTCCCCAGCCCACGGCCGAGCTCTGGCCAGCAGGGGCCACCGGGGCCAACAGACTTGTACTCGGGGCCCGGGAAGTTCTGGCGAAGGACGGTGTGATGAACAACCGCTCGCAGGTCTCGAGATAACGAGCCCAGTGGGGCCCACGGCCGACCCATGGCCGGCTGGCCTCAAGTCCCTTCTGCGGCCCTTGGGCCCACCTGGGTGCTGGGGGTGGGGGTGGGGGTGGGGAGGACACCGACCACCATGCCCGGCGGAGCGGGGCGCCCGGGGTCTGCGCGATGCTTGGGCACAACCAAGCCACCAGCACGGGGACCCAGGGCCTCTGGCAGGCGGACCTACGGACTCCACCGTAGGAGAAGGGGGTCGACGTCTGCAACGTGTCCCCCGGAAGGGAAGGCATTCGTCTGGGAACGACATAAATCTCTTGAGGAAAACCAGGAGACAGATTCTACAGGCGCTGCACCGTATCCCAAGTGAGGAAGGAATTGCTCTGGGGAGGAGGAGGCTTTCGACAGCAACACGATTATAAACATATTAGGTATTCTAGCTGAACAAAAGCCCTTTGCTATCCCTACTGAAATCTGTTTTTACAAAAGTCAGGTCGCCCCCTCCACATTCCTCATCATACCAGCCAAGCAAATACCTTCACGGGCAAGTCTTTCGAAGGCCGAGCGTCCTGGCTGCACAAAGCCTGGTCGGCTGGGTCCCACCCACCAGGCCAAGCTGCTCCTCACGAGGCTTCAGAGTCATTCAGCCCCGACCAGGGTCCTCAAGACCCGAGGAATAAGGAGAAAGATAAGGTCTTGTCTTAAAGAAGAGGCCAGAAGCCGAGCCCCAGGACGGCTCCCAGAGTGCGGCGGGAGCGCCCAGAGGCACGCACTGGGGCACGTCCCGCCCCCGCCCCCAGCCCTGCCCGGGGGGGGCTCACCCGAGCGTGGGTGGGTGATCTGACACCACTGAGGCCGAGGCACCGGTCGGACACACTCTCAGCATGACGTCCAGCTCCTGAAGCAGTGACCTACCTTCCACAGAAAGTGATCTGGAAATCAGCCGCAATTTCCCCTTCGATGCCGACAGAACCAGAGCCCGTGGGTGCTGGGTGGTCAGAGCTTCTTACACGTTAACGTGCTCGATGACGACAATCTGCCCAAACTCTCTGGATTCTTGCTGCCACTTTACTAGGTCAGTGTGGACCAGCACGTGGGCCTCTCTTTACCCCCAGAAGAGGGCCCGTGAGGGCAGGCACTGTGGCGGCCACCGCAGCCCCGCGTGCACCCAATTCTGCGGAGTCACGCGCGCCCCCCTGCACAGGCCCGTGGTCTGTGGACGCTGGGTCCCCATAAATCACAGTGCCCCGCGTGGCCATTACAGGGAAGGAAACAGGAGAGTCCGGAACCACAAGATGAATTTCTGGGTGTCACAGCAGACGCTCAGAGGACACGGCAGGTGTGGGGCCACGAGGGGTTTTCTACCCACTCCACGCCCAGCTAGCCAGCAGCTGGGTGAAGAGGGTGGACGGGAACAAAGACGCCTGCAGCTGCCCACGTGGGGTGTCACAGTGGGGAAGACCGGCACCAGACCTGCAGCTTGGTGCCAGCACGGACCTTGGACAACGTAAACCCGGTCCGAATCCCGGCTCGCCCCCACGACCAGGGGAGTCAGGCTGGGGGGGGGGGGGGGGCGGGTACTGCCTTCCCGCACCCCAGTGCCCTGAGGGCACGCAGAACGGGGCCAGTGCAGGGGCCGGGGACACGAGCTCCGCCTGTGTGCCCCTCGGCGACCTTCTCTGAAGGGGCCCTCAGGAGCTGCCCTGCACCAGCCGCTGCGGGATCTCTGATGCCCTCCCCCGTCCGCAGGAGAAACTTTACTTCTGTTCCCGGCGCTGCGGGCCACACCACCACCGAAAGCCGCCGGACGTCATGGCCGGGGGGGGGGGGGGGGCTCCCACATCCTCCCCCGGGGCGGCTACACTTCATCAGACAGGCCCTTAAGATTTGTGCTCCTGGATGCGAGACCCGCCTCAGCAACAGGCAAACCAGCAAGAGCTCCACCCCGTTGCGCCCTCCACGCGCTGGCACAGCGCTAAGGTCACTCTGCGAACCCCCACGTCGCCATCCGACCCCTGCCCTCAAGTGTGGGTAGGAGAGTGAGGTTCGGAGGGGACGGGGTGGGTCTGTTTCTCCCCATCGCTCGCGGTGGGTTTAACTTGTGGGGGGGTGATGCTCAGTCTCTCTGCCGACGGCTCAAATGAAACCATGCGCACGCGGGGCATTCGGGGACGGGGGCCCAGAGGTTACACTCACCCTTCCCGATCTGGATGAAGCCCAGGAGAACGATGAGGGCCAGCGCCAGGAGCTTGGCGGCAGCGAAGGCGTCCTGGACTCGGGTGGCAGCCTTCACGCTGTAACAGTTCACGGCCGTGAGCAGCACTGTAGAGAGAGGGCAGCAGTGAGAAGGCAGCCGGTGGGTTCCGCTATGCTTGACCTTCTCCAGGCCCAAGGTCAAAGGCGGAGGACTGCACCACTTGACTCTCGACGAAGCTACGGTCCCACAAGCCCCCCGGGACCGTCATCAAGGAGTTTCAAGGGATGAATTTCCACCTCCTACGGGGAGGTCACCCCGGCCGGTCCCGCCCCTCCCCCACCCCACCTGCTGCGCACCTGGGCGGCCCCGCCTTCGGAGCGTAGGTTGCAAACGCACATTTGCACATTTGCACATTTGCACTCGGAGGAGGCTGCGCTCGCTGTGCACGCCTCTCACGGTTTCAGCACGATTTAGGTGCCCGCACAGCCCACCTCACTTCCTGAAGGCAAGGAACCCTTTCTGCAGAGAGAACCTGCTGGAATCCCACCGAGGAAACAGGTGAGATACTAGTAGCACAAAACTATTTCACAAGCCAAGTGCTGGCACCACGGGGCGATTCTGACACGCGAAGTGGGGACTTAAGGTGAGGCCACAGCCCGGGGCGCGGGGGGCCGACACCACTCAGGCGGGTCCAGCTGGTAAAGAACACAATAGGCACTCACCCCCGCCCCGTCCTACTGCTATTTTCACAGCAAACACTGAAGACAAAATCACACCTATCACAGACGGCCCCCCCCCCGCAGCCCCCCAACGTGGAAGGGAGGGGAGATGGGACCGGGCAGGGGGCGCTGCCCAGGCAGGCTGCCAAACCAGGCTCCATAAGCTCGCCTGGACACGCACACCCAAGCCCCGCCGGGGCTCCCTGTGGGACCCCGGACCTGAGCCAAAGTTGGGATATTCGGGTGTGCAGGAGACACGGGTAAGTGTGTGCTCAGGGACCTCATGGCCACTCCATAAACTCACAGCAAAACAAAATTATACTAGAACAAAGGAAAGAAACAAATGCTCAACACCGAGACCTTCCGATTCACTGTTTCTAACTCTCATATGCTCAGGTGGTCTACAATGCAGACAGACGCTCTAAGGGTGAGCTGGTCACACTCTGGTCCTGACTGGGCACAGCACCTTCACGAAGGTGCTAGAAATCGGCTGTGCAGGGACTACTCACACCAGGAAATCCTTGAGAGCACAGGGCTGGAGCTGGGAGGGGCCTCTCCATGAGTCCCCCCAGGCCCCCTGCCCTCCCTAATCCTCGGGAGAGAGCTCGGGGCTGGTCCTTCCACACTGACCAGCAGGGCTGGAGCTGGGAGGGGTCTCTCCATGAACCCCCCCCAGGGCCCCTGCCCTCCCCGCTTCTCTGAGGACTGCAGAAAGGTAAGAAACACTGGCAGGATCTGCTCACGTTTCCTCTCTGCCGGTCACAGCCAACCCAGGGCCAGCAGACCCCCAGGTGGCTCCTTTCCCCAGCCAGAGTAATTACATGTAATTTTACAGTTCGGGGAGTAGGACCCAAAGAAATAAATCCACACTAATGAAGTGGATGAGGCAGTTCAGGTAGAAGAAAAACAGGAACTCTGCCCAGCGTGCTCTGGAGAAGATTAAGGCTTCACCGGCCACCTGCTTATCGCTCCAGGAAATTAACTGACACCTTAATAGCACCCTCCCCCACTCCCATTTTCCTCCGCTGCCCTGAGCTCTGGCTGATGCAATGGCCTACCAAGATGGTGCCCGGCAGGAAGGGTTCAGGTGGAAACTGTCCTGAGAGCAGTTAGCTGCCCTTCCTAAGCTGAAACAGTCAGTACATCCCGGCACTGGGTGACAGCACACAGCTGCGACGTTTGGGCCTGGCCCGGACCCCGGCCCAGCCCCCTGGGCTCCTCGGCTGTGGTTCTGCACCTGCACCGGCCAGGTCCGCAGTAAAATGAGCTGCCTCAGGGCGGTGGGGCTCAAGACACAATGTCCACATCACCGTCCTGAAGTAGGAGCCGCGCCCGGCCAAGATGAGGGACCGAGGTGTGCCCGGGGCAACCAGCACTGGCGACCTTCACTGTGTGGCCCCGGGGAGCGGGCACAGACTCCGTCCAGGCCCTCAGAGCCAACAGGGAGATGGCTGTGGTGTATTAACCACGTCAGCACTGCCATTCTCAGCACAGAAGACGAAACAGAGGCTCACAGCGGCCCCCTGTGCCGAGGTGTTAGGGGGCAGACCCTCTGGGGCCCTTCTGACACCCCCCAGGAATCGCAGTGAAGGCCAGGGACAGGATGAATTCCCTCTCCCTGCACTGGTACTGATCCAACCTGCTGCGGGGCTGGGATCCAGGATGGAAGGGCCCTGAAGGTGAGGCCGGGCTCGGGCTGTTCCTTCCTGCCACCCGGTCCCAGGGAGCCTCTGCACACCGAGAGGGTGGGGCCGCCGGGGGCTTTTCCGGGACGGCCTCACATTTCCTTCTGTGGGAGTGTGACCACCTTATAGGGGAAGTGGGGAAGGACTCTGGCGCCACGGCAGCTAGCATTCCGCCGCTCCCACCCCTCCCCCCCCCACCAGCCCCAGAGCGCATTCGGCAAGAGGCCGGCCCATTGCATCATTCCTCCATTCATGCCCCGGGAGCGGGAGGGGGAGGGGAGGTGTGGCGTAGCCGAGGCGGGAGCCCGCTTCTTCCGCCAGCCCTGCCCCCCTGAGCCGCGCCAGGCTCTAGAAACCCGGAACGGCACTGCCGGCAGAGCGCCACCGGCTCTGGCGGCACGACTTGCTCCCTGGGGTGTCTCCACACCTCTCCCCGTTTCTCAGGCTCCAGGACGGGGAGCTGGCTTGCCCAGAGACCCCAGCTCACGGGGGCAGGACAGAGGCCGGGGCCCCTGGGCCCCGCTGCTCCAGCTAGAACACCCTGAGCCCCAGGCAAGGAGGGCCGGCGGGCTGCAGGCTGGAGGGGAAGGGAACTGATCACAGAACAAACAGGACCTTGTAACACTTACTTCTTTTAGAAAAGGGATTGAAACATCTGATGAAATTCTAATGTTCACTTACTTTTGGCCAACGAGTAAATAAATGCTTGAACATCCTCCTTAGTGTTCCTTTTAAAAACAGTTTCAAAATGAAACGTAATCTTAAGTAAATACACGAATTCATCAGGGACCCACTGTCCTGTGGCCTTGACAGAAGCAGCCCCGGGGTGGCGTCCAGAGCAGTGTCCGTGCATTTCGGCCACCCTGCCTTTAAGCTCCTACACCTTGACAAGATGCCTTCAGAAGGGGGGGGGGGGGGGATGCTGGGACTCTGGGTGGGAGCCCTGCAGGCTAGCTGTGTTGTCCCCGTGCCCCGTGGACTCGCAGCCCTCCGCGGCCGGGAGAGGACAGGTAACCGCGGGGCACTGCCCAGCGGGCCGGCTGACAGGCGGATGCGCTGTCGGGGAGCTCCCCACGCTGGCACCCCCAGATAAGCACGACGGAGTTGGCACGCGGAGGCAGCTGGGGCCAGGGAGATAAGCCGGCTTTGGGCTGCCTGAGGACAGCCAGGAGCGGGCTGGGGCATCCACACCGGGAGCTTATCCTTCAGGGGTGTGCCTGTCCCGTCCTTGTCCTGCCGTGACCTCGACCACCTCGCGGGCCAGCAGGGGCTCCACTTGCGACCCCACCTCCTGTCCAGATACACCTCGATGGTGGGCAGTGCTGCCCAGTGAAGGGGGACGGCCCCCCGGCCTCACAGGACACCTGGTCACAGTCAGAGCCTGCCCCCGGCTCCAAGCCTGACTAGGGGGCTTCCGTTCCCGTCTGCAGACTCCCCCTCCTCGACCCCGAGCACAGGGTGTCCTGGGGGTGCGGCCACCGGTGGTTGTCAGATGTGACTCAGGACACGCTCCCCACTCTGCTTCCCCAGACCTAGTGGGGCCACCTTCACAACAGCACAGGTGGCTGTGAGTGGGGGGGGGGGGGGGGGGGGGGAGCATACTCACCACCAGCACTCAGGCCACCAGCCTCCTCCTGGCCCTGGCCTCTGCCCCTGGGAGGGGGTTATGTGAGCAGGACCCAGCCTGGCCCCACCTGGCTTCTAGAAAACGGCCCGTTAGGTGTTCCGTCGGCTCATTCAGCTGTTCCCCTCGCGCAGAGGGGAGGCTCAAAATGCAAGGGGAGCCTGTTTTCATTTAAAAACAGCAAAAGAAAACACAAAAAAAGCACACCAACTGAAGGTACCATGCTGATGAATTTATCAGGCCCAGTGGTCAGGCCTGTACTTCCTCAGGTAACAAAACCAGCAAGCATCTTAATAACAAGAACAGTGTATGAGCACCTGCTCTATACTCAGACTCACTCTATCATTCAGTGCCCTCCACGCACAGAAGCTGGCCCATTCCCTCTGCTGACCTGAGGTCAAACACACCAGGGGAAGGTCATAAGCAAGCCCAACAGAACCATCCAGAAAGCACAGCATCTGGCTACTGGCCAGTACCTGCTGATCAGGAAATCAAGTCCAATGTCCCCCCAGGCGGCCGCAGTGATGGACCCACCTCGTTCCTGGACCAAGGATCTGCAGGGACTGTCCACCCCCCCAGGATGGAAGGACCCAAGGTCAGAGCCCCCAAGCCTAGAACCTCACTGCCTGAGTCCTGCTGAAGAGCCGCTAGTGAGCAAGGCTACCTCACACAGGTGGGGGACTCACTGGCAGGAAAAGGCCAGATGGCACGGAGACGCAGGCAAATGAGCGCTGTTTGACCAGAGCTTTGCTGGCAGGCGGGAGGCAGGAGAGGAAGTGGCCGTCAGGCTGTGTCAGTTCCAGGAAGCTCGGCCAGCCTGGTCCCCCGGGTGTGCCTGGGGCAGCCCCGGACCAAGGAGCAGAGCCGGCCTAAGACCCGGGCCCCAGAAAGCGGCCAGGCTGTCCCCTGGAGCCTACCCCCCCGCCCCAGTCAACATCACGGTGTTCGAACCCCAAGCCTCGGCTGCAGGTGGCAGCTCCCGGGGCAGCAGCCGGTGACCGCACACTCGCTTAGGCTCTGCGAGCTCAGGCTGGCGTGGCCAGGCAGCGGGCGGAGTAGTCATCCAGGGGCCTGACTTCCGAAGGGGCGCCCAGCCGCTCGGCGGGTCTCGTTCTGCCTCTGCCGTATTTATGCGAACCCACCCAGCACACTCAGGGGCCCAGAGCTCAGCAGGTGCTCAGGAGCGTGGGGCTCGCTCAGGTCCAGATGTCCTCGGGCTCACTGCGAGCCCCCCTTCCAACAGGGCCTGGCAGCCGTGATCACCTGCCCCCCCTTCCTCCTTTCCTGCCTTAACTTTCTCATCCCTGCCAACGCAGATAGGGTCTCAGGCTCCAGGGAGCCCAGAGGCCCCTGAGGGCCTTGTAAGAGAGCCAGTCGGGGCCCTACTCCAGAGCGTGAGATTCCAGCCAAGAATCTGCATTCCTGACTGTCCTGGTCCAGAGATCCCACTCGGAGAACCCGAGGGCGGCTTCACCTTCTTTGGGCTCCAAGAAAATGAGTACGTGGGACCCAACAACACCCCGGAACCGTCTGAGAGGGCCGACCTCATTCTGGAATGTGCTAGAACACTGAACCAGTTCAGGTGACAGCCTGGCTCCAAGGAGTTGTTGAGATGGGACCCAGGGCTCCCTCGGCTCCCTTGGCAAAGAGGCCACTGCCTGCGGGAGAGGCCAGCGGGGACACCGGCTCTCAAGCACCGCCCCCCCCCGCCCCCCCCAGGTCTTGCTGATTCACTGCTTTTCTGTGAAAAGAAATGACTGATAGGCTAATATCACATTTTCAAATTCCCCAGAACACTTGGCTTTTCAAGTTCAAACGACCAGCCCTGGAATACATGTTTCTGTATTTTTTTTTTCCATTTTTAACCAGGGCTGGGTGACAGCTGACCCCACGGCCCGGCAGGCCGGGGGTGGGCGTGGGGTGGGGTGGGGGTGTCGGCCAGCCTCAGGAACGGGGCTGACGCATTCGTTTGCAAACACGCCAGCAAGAGGCAAATTCGGTCTGCTCCGAAATCTGCCAGCGCCCCTGGCAGACAGCGACTTCTCACTTTGGCGGGCTTCTCTGAAGCACGAGTCCTGGAGAATGGGGGGAGCTCTGCCTCAGCTCTGAGCGCATCCCCGCCTTCTGACCTGCTGTGTGATCTGGGGCAGGCTACTTGGCGCGTCTGGGCCGCCTTCCTCACGGCAGCCGGGGGGCGAATTCACATGCGGGCTCAGCGGTACTCCACCTAGGTCACCACAGGGTGTGCAGGTCTGTGCGGGACAGACCAGGCCGTTGCTCCCAAGACCCAGTGCCTGGTGATCTCCGCGGTGGCCCAGAACCACTGCCCCCCCCCCCCCCCCCCCCCCCCCGCTCCTTCAGCACTTTTACTAAAGAAGGAAAAGGAGAGAAAAACCTGCCGGAGGTGCGGCCCCCGAGGGTGAGAGCACGGCCGAGCATCCAACCCGATGCCCTCCCCTGAGAGTTGGGTAAATGGAGCTCAGAGAGGTTGTCTGACTTGCCAAAAGTCACACAGCCATCACCAAGGGAGTGGGGAGAGACGCTCAGCTCTCCCGAGTCCAACTCCCGAGCTCTGGCCCCTGGAGCGGGGGCTTCGATCCCAGCTCCTCGTGAGGAGCACCACCCACCCCCCCAACCTGCTGACTCGGACGTACAGTCAGGCTGACACCCACCGATGGGGGCAAATCCCACAGAGACCCACCCACCACGCGCACACCCGTGATTCAAGTGTCCTGGGCACCGTCTAAAGGGAGGGGCCGGGTGGGTGCAGGACAGTGCCCTGTGCTGGTTTAGACCAGAGTCTGAAGCAGGCCGTCCCCTCAGCGTGGGGCCTTGGACAGGCGTCTGCCGCTCTCTGGACGGTGGGTTTCTCGCGCGGGCCCGGAGGGACTGTGCCCAGAAGAGTGCCAGCCAAGAGCATCCCGGGTGGGCATCCCCCCTGCGGGCCCCCCATTAGGCGACAGGGCCTTCCTGGAGCTATAGTGTCTCCCTCCCACCGGGTAAGGTGGCCCCAGGACAGGGCCCAACCCCGACTCTGCTCCCTGGCCTCCAGCCCTGACACCGCGAACTGCGGTCTTCATGTAGACCGGACGCCGCTGAGGCTCCGCGAGCCCCGCCACCCTGGAGAAGAGCCAAGGTTGACAAGCCCTCTCCCTCCGTGTTCCGGAAGCGGCTCACTGCCAAGAAGCCCCCGCCCCTGGAGACCCTCACCCGTGACAAGCCCGGAGCGGGCCCTCAAACTGCCTCTGCGCCCCGGCAGCGACGAGTGCAGCCGCCCTACCCCACGGATCCGCCCGAACAAAATGCCCACTAACCAAGCCGTGGTCCGGCCTCCCGGCCTCCCAAGACCCCCGACCCTGGTGCCGCTCAGGGCGAGCCAGCAGCCGGGCCTCTGGGTGGGGGAGACACTCCTCTAGCAGCGCCCCACCCGGCCGCCCCCCCCCCCCGCCCCCCCCGGACCCTTCCCTTAGCCCCGGGGGGGGGGGGGGGGGATGTCTAACATGATTGTAGGAAGACCCCCCCCCCCCAACCACACACACACACACACACCGCGTCCAGGGCCTGCTAACACGTCAGTGCTGCTGCACGGGTGCCCAGATTACAGGTGGCTCCAGCCACCCCCACCCCGCTCCAACTACAGGACCCACACCTCACAGGGCAGGGCCATAGCTCCTGGTCCCTCCCCCAGCCCGTCCACTGCTGCCCTCCCCAGGCACATCTGCCCTGCCGTCTTTCATTTCTGGACAGTCCCTGTCACCTGCCCCCGCTGTGATGAGATTGTTGACTCACACCCCCCGCAGGATCGGCCTGTGCGCCCCCGCTCTGAGCTCTGAAACACCGGCCCGGAGAGGCTAAGCGCCCAGCCCCGGGTCACACAGCCCCAGGGACTCACAGAACTTGCCTCTGCAGCAGCCCTGGGCCTTCCAGATAACTCAGGCCGGACGTGAATGTGTCTGTGCCAGGTTCGGGCAGCTCACGCAGACCTGGACAAACACGAGGCCGGCCAGAAGGTCGCAGGGGGCTTCAGGCTCATGTTTCTGGGCAGTGGCCTCGGTTCTATACTGGCTACGTTTTGAGGGACTCACGGACAATCACGGACAATCACAGACAATCGGCTGGGTCCCAGCAGCGCCAGATGTCTGCCAGCAAGCAAGGTCAGGCTGACTCGGGAGCACAGATCAGGTTGCAAACACGCGCCAGGAGCAGGAATGGGAAGTTGGTGCCCATTCCTCACCTAGCGGGAGGGGTGGGTGTGACCCAGGTCCACAGGGACAGGTGTGTGTGACGCGGGTGCTGGAGAGCCACCCGGGACAGCCAGCCTCCAAGCAAGAGTCCGGGATTCTGCCGGGAGCCAAGAAGCTGCTGGACTGGGCAGTGGTCTGGGGCGGGGCAGGGCTAGTCCCGTCGGCGGGATGAAGCCTGGGGGTGGGGACGAGCGCGCTCTGGGTGGCACCCTGGGCCAGCAATCCAGACGAGGGCGCGAAGGTCATGCCCCCTGAGGGCGGAGAATCAGGTATACCCCTGGTTCCCAGCACCTGCTATGGGTCACAGAAGGGGCATGGGGACTGGAGGTCAGCGTGGGCACGGGAAGGGGCGCACGCTGGGGGGCAGCGGTCCACCACCCTGCTCCAGAAGCTACTTTGCGAGGTGAAGACCTGGAGAGAAGAGGACAGGCTCCCTAGGCGGCTCTGTATCCAGGCTCTGGGGCTCGGTCAGGGGGAAAAGCACTTCCCAGCGAGTCGGGGCCCACGTCTCCTCACCCCGGCTGACCGGGCGCCCACAGGTGGCGATCCTGGCATCTGCCGCTCTCGCCAAAGATGTGGCCTGGTGTCCCCACACATGTGATGAGAAAAGGCAGTTCAGCACGGACAGTGCCACAGCCCCGGGCTCTCGGCCCACCGCTGCCTCAGTTTCCCTGGCTGCAGAGAGGGGAGGAGAACACTGGTTTCAAAGGCTGGGGCAGGAGCCTGTGAGGAGAGGTGTGAGTTCAAGCACCGCCGGCTTGGAGACGTCAGATCCACCCCCGCCACCGTCTGCGGGCAGGGCCGTGAGAGCCCCGTGACTGGGCGCGCTTCGGAGTTAATACGCCCGCCACGCATTTCTGCCCAGAGTCTGCACATTCCACTGGATTATCAAAGGGGGTCCGTGACCCGGGGAAAACAGGGTCAGAAATGCCCACCCAGAGCCTCCCACTTCTCTTGAGGTCACGCGCTTTTGTGAAGTACCCCACAGGCCTCAGCTCCAGTCCCGTGATTCGGCGTGACTGGCTCTGCGGCCGGAGCACGTTCGTGTCTGGCTGGGAAAGGCAGATTTCAGGGCTCATGACTGGGCTGTCATCTGCACTTAGTTCACAGCTTGCGACTCTGAGGACACCAGCTCCTTGGAAACACCCAGAAGCCTTTGCCTCGTGCAGAGAGGGATTTGGCCCTGGCGGCCAGCAGGCGTTCAGACGCCCTGAGGCAGGCGATACAGTGGTCTACACATTGTGCAGTAGGGGTCTCACGCCTCCAGGAGCAGGTCACTGCCCAGAGCTGATGCAGAATACGGGGGTGGGGGGGGGTGGGGGGGGGGGGCTACGGCCATGGCCTCCCCTCCCCCACTGGCCATCATCCCAATGGACTCACCCTCAAGTCAGCAGGCCAAACCCACAGCCAGCCAAACCCACCCCTTATCTGTGCCCTTCACCTACAGGACAGCCGGTCTCCTGCCCCTGAGGCAGGGAGGGACGATTTGTGTGACAGGCATTTCGCAACTCAGACCCCAGCCCCAGAGGGGACGCTGGTATTCACCTCTGGCTTTTTCCTGCCTCGTCTCCGGTCTCCGTTCTCCCTCCCTCCTTCTTTCTGCCGAACTGGAACAGACCAAGTCCTAAGGTAGCTCGAGAGGTGAAAGGTGAACACCAGACAGAGAGCAGCGTTGAGGATAAGTTGCAGCCACCCTGTGAACTGGGGACTCTGTGTGCCGAGCTCATTAAATACCAGGCAGGGCCGTGACCCATTCCCATTTCACAGATGCGGAGTCAGACCGGGATGTCCGAGTGGATCTCTTGAGATGGAACCCAGCTCTGCTCACGTGCAGGGCACAGCCACCCCACGTGTCTCGCACGAGAAGGCAGACCAGAGCGCTTTCCAGACCCCACAAAGGCCACCACCCTGAAGGGGACCACTCCGAGTTCTACAAGTGAGTCTGAGCTGTGGCTCTCCCAGTGGGCCCAGTACCCCCCCCCCCCACTGGGAGAGGGGGGTGGGCCCCCAGCAGCCTGCAGCCACTTGCCTGACACCTTTGTGTGCAGGGTAGGGGTGACTACGAGAGGGGTGCCTCTCCCTTGACATAAAGGACCCAAGCAGGCGTCTGGACCTTGGGCCTGCTGCGGCCTCAGTTTAAAAACAATTTTTTTGTTTATTTATTTATTTTGAGAGAGAGAGAGAGCAGAGAAGGGGCAGAGAGACAGAATCCTAAGCAGGCTCCGCACCATCAGCACGGAGCCCGATGCGGGGCTCAAACCCACAAACGGTGAGATCATGACCTGAGCCTTGACCGACTGAGCCACCCAGGTGCCCTCAACACTGGACCCATTTTGCAGAGAAAGCCCACACAGGGAGGTCAGAAAAACTGCCAACAGCCAAGTGAGGCTGGCGAGAATCTCAGCTCCGGTCTGAGTGACTTCCGCCCAGAAGGCGAACCCAGCAGTATCGAGGTTTCAAGCAGACCTCACCAACTGTCTGTGGAGCGAGAATGTAAACCGAGACTCAGGCCAGATGAAAGGTGAACGCAGCGAGTTTCTCTCACCTTTACCGCCAGAAACCCCAGAGCCACACTGTGGAGGGGTCCCATTATCGGTCATCTCGGACAGACTTACAAGAAAAGGGCTTTTATTCCCACGGATATCTAGAGACAGCAGGACCAGTCTACGCACCAAAGCCAACCTGTTTCAGAACACCACTGTTTAAGCAGCAGAAAGCAACTTACGGTAGGATATGCCCAGGGCACCAAAAGACCGACCAGCAAAACGGAGAACTTTGTTCTGGCACCCAGGACACGCTGCTAGCAGGAACGGGCCACCAGGCCCTTCCACGGGGTCCCACAGGGATGCGCGAGGGGCGGAAAGCAGTGCGGAGCGCCCTTCTTCTTGAGTAGAAATTCTAGAACCCGGGCCTTTGTGGGATACTTGAAGAACACTCAGACACTTTCCGCGTGCCCCTATAAGGACAGGCCTGCCCCGCTGGACACCCGTAACCTTTCTCCCTGCTCAGTTCAGGGCGGCCTGTGCCAGCGAGCTCTGAGTTCTGTGAGCCTTGGACAAGCCCTTGGCCCTTTCCAGACGGAGTAAGGCTCTAGACTAGTGCTCTGCCTGCGGCGCGTCCCATTCTGTAATGGAAAATCCTCTCTCCGTGGGAGAAAGCCACCCACATCCACCCACAAGGTGCTTCAGAGATAAAGAGCCACAAGGGCTGATCGCCACGTGGAAACTGTAGCCCCCGCTCACAACTCACACTGGC
>NW_026057589.1:24110848-24112946 GCF_023721935.1 Panthera uncia
GGGGGGGGGGGGGGGGGGGGGGGGGGGGGCGCCAGGCGGCTGGCAAGGCTGTACCCACCACAGTCCCCCTGCAATCCGTCTACTCAAACCCAAGAGCTTAAAAAAGTAAGGGATTTATTTTTAAAGACTAGAGAACAGGCACTTTAAAGATACTATTTACTTCACTACGTTCTAGGCCCAGACGTTAAATCGCCTTGTAATAACATTGCATCATAAAGTCGTCCTGCCTTTAGACGGGCTTTTCCCTACACGGCCCAATGTGTCATCCCATAAAAAGCCTCATCTCAAACCTACCAGAAGCCACGGGTTTCCCTGTGTTCAAGCAGATCGACTATTGCTGTAACTCTCCCTAGATTTAGACCAATGTTTTTCTTAAGCTGAGATTCACATCACTGAGCGAGACCGCCCCAAAAAAGGCAAATAACGCTCCTTCAGCCGGCGTGGCTGCTCTGTTCAGGGTCTCGGCAAAGCGTGTGATGTCAGGCAGCCGAGCAGAGCTGCACGTGGGGCTCTGCTTCCTGGACTCCCCACTGTAGGAAACGTGCCTCCCCCTACACTCCAGCGTGGCTCCCGTGGGAAACCCGGTCCACACACGCCAGAATCCCCGTGGCACCAGCAGGCACTGACGATCAGAAGCCACTCCCAGTAACGGCCCGGTCCCTGAGTCTCCTGGCTGGGACCCCGGCCCTGAATGCCCAGAGCCCTGCTCACCCTGGACCTGTACCCACTATCAACGTTCGGGCAGATCCTCAAATCAGGCGGCAGGCAGTTCTGGAAGGCTGGCTGCTTCCCCCTTGCAGGGCCCCTAAGAGGGGGGCCAAGGGGCGGGTGTAAAAAGCACCCCCAGCCGAAAAGGACAGGAAAGTCACAAGGCATTTGGTACAAATGATTTCTTTTGAAATCCCACGAGAAGACTTTTGGAAAGCACTCATGGGTGAAGAACGAACCAGGACTGTGCCCACCAACATACCAAGACCATGCCCAACATTAGGAATATGACCAGGGGCTGTTTCTCTGCACAGCTTGGGACCCCCGAAACCCACCCTCCACCCCCAACACACACAAATCTAATTTGCTGCCAACTCCCCCACATTTACTACTTACTTTGACACTGCTGCCCAAACCAGCAACTCAGAATTCTGTCCCCACCGGTTTTGTATGAGCCAGCCTCTGCTGACTCCTGATAAGACGCTTTGGAGAGCAGAAATGAATGAATTTTTTTTTTTTCTTTAACTACAATTTTTGTGATAAGCGGTCAGCACTGAGAACCTCAAACGGTAAATACGTTTTCAGACACTACCCGGAGCGGACGCTATCCAGAGGCAGGGACGTGTGCTCCAGCCTCTGAATGAAGCGGCTGAGGAAGGGGAACGTCCCGGGGACCCTGAGGGCGGGGACCCTGCTGACTCACCGTTGATTTCCCAAGGCACACGAATGAATGAGACCCACGTGGGTTCTGGGAGCGGCGGCCTCGGCCGCGCGGCGCGGGGCACCCCCGCCCCCGCCGCCGCCACCCCGAGGTCGGTACTTACGCACGCAGAGGCAGGCCACGAGCTTGGCGGCGTCCTCGGGCACCGGGCAGGTGGGGAAGAGCGGCTTGAGCAGGTAGGTGGCGAAGACGAGGGCCACGATGTACTGCGAGGAGGGCCGGATGATGAGCAGCTCGATCCAGAGCTTCAGGAAGGCGGGCAGCGAGCCGTAGACCTCCAGCATGTACGCGTAGTCGCCCCCCGACTTGGTGATGGTGGTCCCCAGCTCCGCATAGCAGAGCGCCCCCACGATGGAGAAGACCCCGCACACGGCCCACACCACCAGCGCCAGCCCGGGCGAGCCCGCCTCCTTGAGCACGCCGGTGGGCGTCACGAAGATGCCCGAGCCGATGATCGTGCCCACGATGATGGCCACGCCGTTGAACAGCGTGATGCTGCGCTGCAGGGTCACGCCCTCCGCGCCCTCGGCGCCCTCCGCGCCGTCCCCGCGCCGCGCCGCCAGCATCCGCTCCCGCGCCTGCCGCTCCTCCTCCTCGGCCGCCGCGGGGGCCGCGGACGCGCGCCGCTTCGGGCCGGTGCCTGCCATGCCGCCGGCCGGACCACGAGGC
>NW_026057589.1:24113346-24117024 GCF_023721935.1 Panthera uncia
GGGGGGGGGGGGCTGAGTCACGGGGCGAGTGAGCGGAGCTCGGAGAAGAGGGAGCCGCCGGGGCACCGGAGAGGCCCACTCGGTTAAGGGTGGACTCGTAAGATCTCCGCTCAGGTCGGGATCTCACAGTTCGTGGGTTCAAGGTCTGCGGCGGGCTCTGCGCTGGCAGCACGGAACCTGCTTGGGATTCCGTTTCTTCCTCTTTCTCTGCCCCTCCCTCCCTCTCTCTCAAAATAAGTAAATAAACATTAAAAAAATAAAAAGGAGGGGACCAAGGCCACATTCTGGATCCCTTCCTGGGCTAACAATTAACCATCTTAAGGGGGATCTCCCTGACAAAGAACAGAGTCCAGGGCCGCGCAGCTCTGAGAAGCCGTGACTCGGGCTTTGGGAAACCACGAGTCTGCACAGGCCCACTTACATTGACCTGATGGGGCATCTCTGGAAGGAGCAAAATCCCAAATCCCAAATCCCGCGGGAATTCGAGGCAGGCGCGCGTGAAGAGCCTGTAGTCCGTAGGTCCCGAAGAACCCAAGAATGGCTGCAAGGTAGCTAGTGGTCAGGAGCGGGGAGGATGACAAGTCACACCATGCCCGGAAGCAGGAAAGGATCGAAAACGCGCGCTGATTCAACTGACATGCGCGCCTGCCAGCATCCCATCTTGGGGGAGTTTAGCCAAGGGGCGTGGCTCTGGACCACCCTCACCCAGACCCCCTCCGCCCCCCCACGGCAGCTGTACACGTGCAATGCCAGAACCGAATGAAATCCTGGCCACCTAAAGATCACACAGCACAAATATTAACTGGCAAGACGTTGTCCAAACTGGTGGCTTCGGGGAAAAACAGTCTCTCCGCTCTTGCTCTTCCCGCTGTCCTTCCTGAGCAGGAGACCCGACTACCGATGGCTGAGCAAACTTACTGAGCCCATGTGAGGCGCCAGGCGCTGTGCTGAGGCTTCCGTGGACACATTGTGATCGAGAGCCATTTTGTAGCTGACAGACAGGCTGGACCGGGTTATGTAACTTATCTGACCAGTAAGTGGGCCGGGACCTACCCTTCTGACCACCCCTGAACGTCCGTGGACTTCTAGTCCTTCCTCCACCCTTCTTCCTGTGCTTTATTCACCCCTAGACTGATGTTAAATGTCTGTTTCTGTCACTCATAGCTGCTAAAACTCGGCCACCTCGAGATGCATTTCGGTTTCTCAAGGAAGGCGATCATTTAGCAAAGATCTAAGGCAAGGTCCCAGGCACCTCGTCTGCATTCACGCAGCAGACACCTGCAGGGCATGCGCCCTGTTCTGGGTGCTGCCCTGGGCTCCAGGCACATGACCGGGAGGACCTCCCTCCTCCAACAAGACAGAGGCGATCGATAATCACACACAGAACTGTAAAGCTGCAGCCCTGATAAGCCGACGGCACTACTAGGACCTGGAGAGCTGGTCAGGAGGAACCAGACCGGTCCGATTCAGCTTTCCCGGGAAAAGAATTAACGAGAGAGGCAGAGGGACCCACGTGTGCCCGTGGGTGTGCACATGCGCTTGGGTGCGGGGCTCCTGAGAGGATGTGGGAGACCTTCATAACCTGGAAGGGTTACAACGCCCCCAGGAGCGCGTTCAAGCTCCCCCAGGATCCCAAGGTCCCGCTGTTATGCGACACTGTCTGTTGGTTTTCATGTAACGTCCTAGACTCCCTCCTGCAATCATGCTTTGGGATATACATATCTCAGAGTTCTCTGATACAAGTTGAATGAAATCTTAAAACACCTTACTTGAAACCTGACTCTAAAATCTTAGCAAAGGGTGCCATCTGCTGGTGGCGTCATTAAGGTGCTGTTTGCCCCTACAGATTCAAAGGAACTGCTGCCCCAACAAAGGTCTTTTCAGTGGCAGCCAGCGCTAGCTTCTAATTTGTTAAAAGCCGTGTCGTTTATCCTCGTGAGGGCTGGTGGGGAGAATATCTTGAACATTCTACGGAGGAAAGTTCGGGAGTTTCTGTCAAAAGCCTTAAAGCCGTGCGCCCTCTACTCAGTAATCCCCTTCTGGGAATTTCTCTAAGGAAATAAGGAATGTGCTGTATTTCTGGCTACACGGTTGTTTATTATAGCTTTATTTTTTTTTTTATTTTTTTTTCAACGTTTTTTATTTATTTTTGGGACAGAGAGAGACAGAGCATGAACGGGAGAGGGGCAGAGAGAGAGGGAGACACAGAATCGGAAACAGGCTCCAGGCTCCGAGCCATCAGCCCAGAGCCTGACGCGGGGCTCGAACTCACAGACCGCGAGATCGTGACCTGGCTGAAGTCGGACGCTTAACCGACTGCGCCACCCAGGCGCCCCAGTTATAGCTTTAAAACATAATGGCAAATATCGGAACTAAACCAAACACCCAACAGACTTGCTTTGGTAGATGCTGCTGTACCCACATGTGGATACAGTGTAACTATTAAACATCAGGATGTGAAAGAATCTTTTCCTGGAACAATGTGTTCCTGACTTATTGAAGAGGACGTTGCGATATAACATCCCAAAGCCCCATCTGACGGGTGCTCTGGTTAAACTGGGGCCCCGCTTCCATATTTTTGAGAACTGGGAGACCTGCCATCTTGGAGGAACATCGGTTCGTGTTTCTCAGGTGTGGGGTGTAACTGGGCGTCTAGGCCACTGCCTCGTGTGGGAAGGAACGTTTCCCAGGGCCTCTTGGAACAGGGAGGATCGTCCTTGGAGAAGCGGAACCGCCTTGGAGGAAAACGTCCTTGGTGCTTCATCAGGGCGGAGCTGTGTCTCCTGTGGGGCTTGTAAAGGATGACCCCTTTTAGGTGGCTCCTCTCCCCTGTTCCGAGCCTCCTGGGAGGAGAGATCCTGTCCCAGGCCCCCGGCTGCGGGAAGATAGGCCGGGCGCTGGGCCAAGGGAGCAGTCGCTCTGCACTCTGCGAACTCTTCCTGCTTGCTTTCCGAACTCTCTCCTGTTCCCTGCAAAGCTGCCCTGGCGTTCGGGTTCCCGGTTGCAAAATGTGGGCTTTGGGGGCGGGGGAAAGGGCGAAGGGAGTCAAAAGGCACAAACTCTGTCGTAAGTGCTGGCAATGACGTGGACAGCAAGGGGCTGGAGTTAGTGTGGTGTATTTGAAAGTCGCTAAGAACGCAGATTTTTTTTTTTTTATTAAAAAATTTTTTTTAATGTTTATTTATTTTTGAGAGAGAGAGAGACAGAGTGTGAGCTGGGGAGGGGCAGAGAGACAGGGGGACACAGAATCTGAAGCAGGCTCCGTCCAGGCTCTGAGCCGTCAGCACAGAGCCCGACGTGGGGCTCGAGCTCACAAACCGTGAGATCGTGACCTGAGCTGAAGTTGGACGCTCAACTGACTGAGCCACCCAGGCGCCCCATAGGAAAGAAAGCAGATCTTAAAAGTTCTCATCAGAAGAAAAAGATAAAAATCTTTCATGTCAGGCACGCATGTCAGAAATGTAATAAATATTATGTATATATACATATATGTACAATATGTACATATATACATATACATATATACATATACACATACGTATGTATACATACATATATACATATACAATATACATATACATATACAATATGTATATGTATATGTTTATGTATAGGAAAGAAAGCAGATCTTAAAAGTTCTCATCAGAAGAAAAAGATAAAAATCTTTCATGTCAGGCG
>NW_026057589.1:24117034-24170060 GCF_023721935.1 Panthera uncia
CATGTCAGAAATGTAATAAATATTATGTATATATACATATATGTACATATTGTACATATATACATATACACATACATATGTATACATACATATATACCTATACAATATACATATACATATACGATATGTATATGTATATGTTTATGTATAGGAAAGAAAGCAGATCTTAAAAGTTCTCATCAGAGGGGCGCCTGGGTGGCTCAGTCGGTTAAGCGTCCGACTTCAGCTCAGGTCACGATCTCGCGGTCCGTGAGTTCGAGCCCCACATCGGGCTCTGGGCTGACGGCTCAGAGCCTGGAGCCTGCTTCCGATTCTGTGTCTCCCTCTCTCTCTGCCCCTCCCCCGTTCATGCTCTGTCTCTCTCTGTCTCAAAAATAAATAAAATTTAAAAAAAAGTTAAAAAAAAAAAGTTCTCATCAGAAGAAAAAGATAAAAATCTTTCATGTCAGGCGCGCATGTCAGAAATGTAATAAATATTATGTATATATACATATATGTACAATACGTACATATATACATATACAATATACACATACATATACAATATGTACAATATAATATGTGATAAGTATTAAAACTAACTAATAAAAGTAACCAATATGGAAATGTTGGGGTTTGGAGTTGACGGCCAAGAAAGAATTCTTGAGATGTCTTTGGTGCAAAAGGTGGTTTTATTAAAGCACGGGGACAGGACCCGTGGGCAGAGAGAGCTGCAATGGGGTCGTGACAGGTGACTGATCGTACGCTTTCAAGTTGGGAGGGGGTCAAGGACAGCACAAGCCTCCAAGGTATTTTGGAAGCAAGGTTTCCAGGACCTTGAGGGGGGGTAGCTATTGCTAGGAAAAGGTCATTTATTACCATTTAGTCAAAACTTAGTCATGAGATCCTTCTGATGTGTATTAGGGGGCCATATGCTTGCAGGATGATCGCCAGCATATATCTTGGGGGCAGAGATACAGGAAGTTTCCAAAGGACTTTGTATTTGTTAAAGGAGACTTATGGGATCCTGGGAGGTGGGGGGCGGGTGAAGATCGCCTTTGCCCTTAACCAAGTGTCGTCATCGAGGCAGCTGGGCTCCTGGAGGAATGTTGCCCTGCCCGTCCCAGGGACTTGTCAACCAACTGTGGGCAGTAAGGGAATGTAATTTTTTCTTTTGCTTTGTTTCCCACACCAGTAACTCTGTGAGGTGATGGGTGCTAGGTAGACGTACCGTGGCGTCGTTCGGCAGGACATGCAAACGGACCATGACACCGAGCCCCCGAAACTAGTCACTGTGCAAGCACATCATAGCTCAGTACAGCTGGGGGTGGGGGGTGGGGAGGTCCACGGCAGCAGCGGAAACCTCACTTCAGACTCAGGCTTCCTGAGCCCACCCCCAGGCCCCACGTCCACTGGGCCACCAGCTCCAGGAACTGGGCAAATCTGGCCCCCTCTCTGGGCCTCAGTTTCCTGTGCTCTCGGTGCAGATCGTAGCTCCTACTACAGATGAACTAACGCGCGCAGGGCACCGAGAGCAGTGTCGTCACAGAACAAGTCCCAAGCAGCAGCCGCCAGGCGTTAATAGTGGCTAGAAAACAGCAGCTTTGCTGAATTATACACCGAAATGGTGACGGCAGCCACCTGCAGTGCGTCCGCACAAGGGGGGGGGGGGGTTGTGTTACATGCAACTTCTTATATTTCCCTGTTGTTCCCGAACTTTCTTCCCGAAGGCCCCACGTGGCAGATCCCCAAAGCCGAAAGGCAGTTTCCCACGACACACGCCAGCCACCCGAGTTCTGCTTCCCTTTCCAAGCCGAGTCGCACGTCACTTTGCCAAGCCTGGCCCTCGACTCCTCCCCGGGGGGAAGCAAGTAGGAGTCTATGTAAAAGTCTCGCCCCTGCTCACCTGGCTTCGTCTCTGACTGCCCTTTTCTGATACCAGGGTTTGGCCTCGGAAGAGAGTTCGGCCCCCTCGCCCAGAGGGCGTCGAGGGCCTTACCAATCTTGCATCCGCGGAAGTGGGTTCTGTGTGTTTCACAAATATTCCAAGCACGAGTCGTCACCAAGCGTGCAGTTCACTTAAAGCAAGCCCACCGTCCCCGAAGGTGAATAAAACTCAAAATGGCAAAATGGACCGGGAGGCTGTGTTTCCGCCTTGCACACAGGCCCTCTGCCCCGGCAGACAAGGGGCTCGCTTTGTGTCACGGGGTGTGAGGTGCTTGGACCTGGGCGGTCCTCCCCGGTGTCCTTGCTCTCACCCAGACTGCCCTTGCTTAAATGCAGGCCGACGGGCTAGTGGCCTGGCTTTAAGAGGAAGCTCCAGCAGTGTGACCGGGAGCCCCCCTGGGCCTCGGCTTCCACGTGTCAAAAGGGGGAAACAGTAGTGATCATTCGAGGCGCACATGAGCTAAGTAGGCACGACAGGTCGCAGAGCGCCAGAAAGCAGAGTGGCAGCCGACCCTCCCCCACAGGTCCACCTGTACTGTCGTCCTGATGACCTTTCCGGGGAAGCTGGCTCAAGTTGGCCCCGGAGGGAATCGGGTGACCCTTTGTTGGTTAGTGCAGTGTGAGTCTGCTCGCTTCTCAAGGGCTGTGCTAACTTTTTCTTTTTTTTTAATGTTTTATTATTTATTTTTGAGAGAGAGAGAGAGAGAGAGCGAGTGAGCGTGCATGCATAAGCAGGGGCAGGGCAGAGAGAGAGAGGAGACACAGAATCCGAAGCAGGCTCCAGGCTCCAAGCTGTCAGCACAGAGCCTGACATGGGGCTCGAACTCACGAACCGAGAGATCGTGACTTGAGCTGGAGTCAGACGCTTAACTGACTGAGCCACCCAGACGCCGCCCCCTCCAGATTTTTAAATGTTTATTTATTTTTGAGAGAGAGAGAGTGCGAGTGGGGGAAGTGCAGAGAGAGAGAGAGAGAGAGAGAGAGAGAGAGAGAGGAGGGAATCCCAAGCAGGCTGTGGGGCTTGGTCCCACAAAGAACCATGAGATCGCAACCTGAGCCGAAATCAAGAGTCGGCTGCTCAACCCACTGAGTATTCATAATTCTAGCGGATCTTTCCTCCTTTTGAACTCACTCTTTTTCCCAGGAAAGAGCAGAAAATGCTTCCCTGATGTGGAAGCTTGCCTCCCACCACCCCCCCATCTGTCTATTCTCAGTTGCGTGAGAAATATCTGTGTTCTTTTCACAAAGTAAGTGTCCTTGCTTCTTCTGGAAATTTGTTTTTAAAAGCCACGCTTTTGTTGCGCTCGGCTGTGAGCTTTTCCCGTCTGTGCGCTTGACGAGGTGGGACGCCGCCCCCCCCCCCCCCCCCCCCCCATCCAGGGTAATATCTGAAATGAAGTTCTGTTTCTGAGCCCACGTGTGTGTGCGTGGCACACGCATACCGAGTGTTCAGCCGGGGCCAGGATGTGTAGACGCTGCGTGCTGTTTGAGTCCCGCAACAACATCATTAGGCCCTGTGGGTGGTCCCCGTCTGAGCCTGGCGAATCAAGGTGCAGCGAGGTCAGCAGGTGGCCCGGCCCAGCTTCAGACGCAGGCTGGGCCTCAGATCATAGCTGTGACGCGGTGGGCACACAGAGCGCGTCTCACACGGGCAGCCATGCCGTCTGCCCTCGGGCCGCGCTGACAAGCACGGGATTCTTCTGGTTTGGGGGAGCTTTATTCCGCTGCTGCCGGAGGCTCCCGGCAGCCTCGCTGCGCTTGGGTGGGAACGCGCCCACCCCGGCAAAGATCGAAGAGCGGATCGCCTGACTCCTTCGCAGAGTGTTTTTGGCTCCATTCAAATGCTCAGCAAGGCCACCCGACCGTCTCAAGTTCACAGGGGTGGGGATGTCAAGTCTCTGTAGCTCCGGGGGGGATCCAAAGCCCTGGGAGCTTCCGGGTAATAGAAGCAAAGTTAGAGATCGCAGGGCTGGGTTTTCCTGAAGGGTTCCAACCAGGTGACAGCACAGGTTTGCCTGTGTTTCAGGCACTGGGCTTGGGCCTCACTTCTCAGCCTTGGCCCCAAGCGTGGCCTGGTCGATGTGCTCAGAAGAGCGCCTGATCCTTGAGGATTATGGAGCCGGCAACAGCGGGGAGCGGGGATGAGGGTTCGGGCCCAGCCGTCAGCCGATAGATGGCTAGGTAAAGCGGGGCAGAGCCACACGCTGGATTCGTATCCGGCCTCAAAAAGGTGGAAGAACTGGGAACACGTCACGCTCAGGGAACGAAGCCAGGTGCACAGGATCAAAGGGTTCCACGGAGGTGCAATGGCCCGGAAAGGCAAACCTATAGGGACAGAACGTACACTCTGGCTGCCAGGCCCGGGAAGGGGGGGTGTGTGACCACTGATGGGGGGTTTCTCTTCGGGGAGGTGAAATCTCTTGAGACCCAGTAGAGGTGGGGTGGGGGGGCACAACGGTGTGAACGTGCTAAGGCCACTGAATTGCGTACTTAAATGGCTAGTGGCCAATTTTGTGTTTCTACCTCAAAAACGGAGAAGAGAGCGGGCCTGGACTCGGGGGCCCTGGGGTCACATGTGGCCTCTCCCCCGTGGCTAGTGGTGCTCTAGGCAGGGCCCCACCCAGCTTCTCTTCTGTGCATCGTGGGTGGGAGGCGCCGACGGGGGGCCCCGCATCCCAGCTGAGCCGCAGCTGGGACTAGCGCCTGACCAGAAGGGCGTTCTTCTGGGGACTTGCGGCCGACGGCTGGTGAGGTGCCAGGCTCCGCGATCGGACGTTCCTTCCAGCACCGGCTGAGCTGGGATGTGTCAGAGGAACCGTGAAAGACGTGATTCTAGCACTACACCCATCACATCCTCTGATGTGGACACTTGCCCAGGCGGGTCATTTCTCCGGGCGTGGTCGCTTGTCCGGGAGGGGTCACTCGCTTGACCATGAGCGCTTGTTCTCCGGGTGTGGTCACTTGTCCAGGCATGGTCACTCGCTCAGCCATGGTCACTTGCTCGGGGGGTGGCCTTGTCCCGTCCAAGCGTGGTCACAACCCACTGAGCGTCCCAGGTGCCCCAGAAGCTTTAAACTCCCAGCGACCTGATAGCCCCATAGCCAGTTGGTGTTAACGCCCCCCACCCCCGGCCTCTGGCACAGTTAATCACTCAACCCAATCAGGCCTTCCCCCCAAACAAGAGGTTTGGGTTTGGGACTCAGGGCTTCTCCCGGGGTTTATGCCAAAGGCCCGGACTGACAAGTCACAGGGCTGGCTGGACATTTTGGTCCTAGTCTGATTTCTTCCCATGGATAATATGCAACCGATGCTGGGCTTCTATCCTGCACCTCCTCGCACAGGCTCGTCTGGGAGGTGGCCCCCACCCCATTTCACTGATATGGGCTGAATTGTGTCTCCCCCTAAAACGATGGATAGAAGTCCTACCCTCCCCCGCTCCCCGGACCTCAGAGCGGGACCTTATTTGGAAATTGGTCGTTGCAGAGGTAACTAGGGAAGATGGGGCCATCCAGGAGCAGGGTGTCCCCGACCCAGAGTGACTGGTGTCTCTACAAGATCAGACAGAGTGAAAATGGAGGCAGAGGCTGGAGTGAAGCTCCAGGATGGCCAGGGAGCGCTGGGGCCACCAGAGGCGGGACGAGGCCTGATGGTTCCTCCCCTGTTGGCTTCAGGGGGCGTGCAGCCCTGATTTTGGACTCTGGGCGCCAGAACCCTGAGAGAAGAAACTTCTGTCGTGGAAAGCCCCGAGCGTGCTGCCTTGTTGTGGCCCTAAACCCGTCCCTGAGATACCGTAGAGAGAGAGTAAATCTCTGCCTGGGCCCCTTCTCGGCTCTGGCCCTTCATGCTGGGCTGTCAAGGGCGCAGGGAGAGCCAGCCTGACCTGTCCACGCCACATCCACGTCACCTCACCGAGCACCTGTGGGTCCGTGTGCCCCCAGCTCCGCGGAACGCCGCCCTTCCCTGCCGCACCTCTGAACCAAGTGGGGCCAAAGGCACCGGCAGCTGGGAGAGCACGTCCGTGCAGAATCAGCTTCTGGCTGGAAGGAGGGACGGACAGACGGAGGCCGGCACGGAGGCCCCGCCCGGCAGCCTCCACGACGGGGACCTGTAGACGCAGATGCGAGCTTGCAGGTCGTGGGGACACAGAGTCTCTCTCCTCAGACAGGCCACCTCCGGGTCATCTCGCACCTTGAATTTTCCTCGATCCCGGAGTGCAGGGGTGGGGAAGGAGGTCGCTCCCAGAGGTCAGCGTGGCTCTGGGGGCCAGCTCGGGCCCGCAGGAAGGAAGCGGCAAGGAGATCTGTCCCGTTCCCGTCACCAATCCCATCCCGAGTGAACACGGACGGCGGTAGGAAGGTCTGGGCTGCCTCTGCTCCCCACGCACGGGCAGGCAGCAGGACGGGCCTCGGGACGAGGTCCTGCCCACCACGTCTGAGAGGCGACACCATCGCCCCAGAGCCACTCCGCTCCCCGAGGCCCACGGGGCTGCGCCTGCCTGCTGAGGGTCTGACCCCGGTCATTTCCACCTTCCCCACTCAGCGGTGCAGGGCACACAGCCATCTGGTTTACTTCACTTGGCCCTCCTGAGGTTCTAGAAGTGAGTGAGGAATGGAGACACGGAAAGCGTAGCTGCCACCACCGGAGGCCACTGAAAACACGCAGCCAGAGCTGGGGGGGAGGTCCCTCTCCCTCTCCCCTCCGCCTCTGCCCCCAGCCTTCCAGGCCGAGCGGCACACCAATGCCCTGACCTCACCCTTGACACCCCCCTTTCTCCGGATCTCACAGCTGGGGGGCTGAGACCACGGTGCAAGTGTCTCCAGCATCCAGTGCCTCCCGTCCCCACCGCCAGCGTGGTTCACCAGTGAGCCGCGTCTGGAACGTGGGCAACGCGCGCCCGGTCTGACGCTCTCCCTTCTCCCTGCAGAGCAAAGTCCCACCTTCACGTGGCCCCGAGGCCCGCCTGGACCTGGCCCCTCTGAGCAGATCTCTGCCCTTCCCTCCTGCCGCTTCGCCCTTGTTTGCTTCATCTGGCCATGCTGGTCTCGCCAATGCTCTGGAACGTTCCAGAACCGTCTCCCAGTATCTGCAAGGCTCACCTCCTCACCTCTTGCAAATCTTTGCTCGGATGCCAGCTTCTCAGGGAGGCCCACCCTGACCCCAGCGCCTGGCTCCCTGCCTCCACTTTGCATTTTCTGGAGCCCTGGTCACCTCTAGCGTATCATATCCCACATTTATTCCACCCCGCCTCCGTGCCGTCTTCCCCGCTGATGCGGGCTCCACCGGGGCTGGGCCTGGTTTGCCTTGTTGTTGGATTCACTGATGTATCCCAGCTGCCTTGCACACTAACTGGAACATACTGACGGGAGGTGTTCGGTAAGTGGTTGCTGGACGTCGATCGGAGAGAAGCTGTGTGCCTCGTTAGGCGATCACGGGTATACGCGGAAAGCCTGAATGGCGTGCCTGCTGTTTGATGTTCGTGCCTTTGATTTGTGTTTGTGTGTTCAGGGACCTAGAACACCTGTAGGGTGGCCTTTCTGGATTTCCAGGATTCAATAAAAAGGATCGGAAGATTTTGCTTTACTTAAAAATAGTTTCTCTGTTTCAGTGCTGCTAAAAAAAAAAAAAAAAATCCCAAAGCGACACAGGAAATTCGGACAGAATAATTGAAAAAGTACACAGCTTTAATCTTCAATGCAGTAGTCTGTGAACATAATCTGAAGTATGGCGGAAACAGAAGAGCTTTTTTCCTGTTGACAGGCGTGCTGACATTTCCACGGGCTCGGGGCCGGGCATTTCTACGGCTTAGCCTCGGACGGGCACGCCGAACGCGTGGGTAGTGGACGCGTGGACAAGCTGAGTCTCACACCGAACTTGCTCCCGCCCTGTCCTCATCCCGCACCCCACGACCCGGCACAAAGCAGGGCTAGGGCTGATGTGTGTGCCCGGGGAGTCGCTCTTATGATTCTGCAGAGTCCGGAGAGACCCACGCCCTGGGAAGCCACGGTTGTCAGAGCTCCTCGCTCGGGCCACTTGGCTCTTCCTCTCCCTTTTGGGCACAGCGGTCGCTGGGCAGATGACACACAAACCAGGTCAGGGAGAGGACTCAGGGCCGAAAGGCAGATGTGGGGAGGCGAGAATGTAATTCTGTACCTCAGAAATCTCCAGGAGGAGATCATTCACCACCCTGCACGGTGCTTTCTCTGCTGAGCGCCGAGGACCTGGCTGCTCCAAGCTGTCCATGCTGTTCTGAGTCGGCTCGTGCCGTTCCCTTCTACTCCATACCGCTCCATGCTGTTCCATGCTTTAACATGCTGTTCCATACCGCTCCATGCTGTTCCATGCCGCTCCCAGCTGCTCTGTGGCGTTCCACGATGCTCCATGCTTTCCCAGGTCTGTTCCGTGCTTTTCCATGTCTGTTCCATGCTGCTCCGTGCTGTTCCATGCCGCTTCCCACTACTTCCCACTGCTTCATGCTCTCCCTCGCTCGCCTTCCCACACATCCATAGGACACGTGGTAGCAGGAGAGGGGTAGCTCTCCGGGGAGGTGCTGAGGAAACAATCACAGCAGAGCAGGCACTTGGGCTGAGCCCGGCGATCGAAGTTTTTGAGCGGAAGCAGAAGGGAAGGGCATTCCCGAGAGAGGGAACAGCATGCCAGAAGGCGCCGAAGCAAGAGCACGCACGGCTGACGGGGAGATGGCGCCCGAGCTTCGTGGGTTGGGGCGCCTCGCTCGGTCTCCGCAGAACGAGCGTTTATTCTGTGCTGCGAGTCAGCGGGTACCTGGGCGCACCACCCTCGCGGGGGACACGCGGGGGACCAGCGGACCGGCGCGAGCCCCGCGGACGGGAGGAGCGCCCCGTCCGGGCTGCAGGGAGGCCCGTGGTCAGGGCAGAGGTGAAGAAGGGGAGGACGATGAGCGACTCACACAAATGGCCCGGGGACGGCGGGGCGAGCCGAGAGAACCCCGCACACAGGGGGCAACGCGGGAGGGACCTGGGGTGCGGGTCTCACAGGGAGAAGCTTGTGCTCAGTTCTGAGTGTCAAGGAGGCCCCGGTGTGGAGAGGGAAGCACAGTCAGTGGTCTGCTGACGACCTGCGCCGCGGAGAGAAGAGCGGACCGGCTGTGAGCGGGGGCGTCTGGGCAGAAGGGGCGACGGGGAGAGGCTGGCGGCACAGCCGGAGGCGAGGCAGCCCGGGCAGCGGCACGGAACGCGGAGGACACAGAGCGGATCTGGAGCACGTGACGAGCTAGGGCTGCCGCCTGCGGGGCCCGTGGCGCCTTGGGTGCAGGGGGGAGTGGGGGGGGGCAGGAGCTGCGAGGGGCTCCCCGAGGCTGGCCTTAGTGCCGGGGGCGGGTGGAGGCGCCCTTGACCGAGATGCAGACGGCGGGCGTCCACAGAACTGGGAACCCCAGGTGCGGTCGGGGCCTCCGGGGGCCTCCGCGGCCCAGGTGTTTCTGGGCAGGAGAGCGGGGCGTCCAGGCCCCCGGAAAGGGGAGACGCGGGGTGGGGGGGGGGTGGGCAGGGCCGCCTGCCGAAGAATTTGCAGTGGGTCCGTCCCAGGGGGGCAGCGTGGAAGGGACTGAGGCCTGCGACCCATGGGGGGGGGTGGGGGGGAGCGCCTCTGGTTCTGGGTCAGGAAGGGGAAGGGGAGGGAGGGCGGGACTGCCGTGTGCCGGGAACTGGCGCTTCTTGCACGTTTGTATTGCAGAAAATGATAAAATAACATGAAAGCACAGGGAGGAGTCTTTGGGCTTTCAAGTCGGGGCCAGAGTTTGTACAATACAGACCTCGGGCACAATCGCGCCACCCTGAGAGCCCGGCCCGCGAGCCCGCGGACCTTGACCCCCGCGTCTGGCAGCCACTCAGGACAGGGAGTGGGGGCGTCTGTGTTTGTTTTTTGTACCATTGCTTTGAGGGCTGGGATCAATGTCTTTCCTGTCGGGGTGTTTGTGGTTTGAGTGCAATGTGTCCCCGCTCGCTCAGTGTGGCTCCTGGGAGAGTCTCTGTGTCTCGGGGCGAACGCCGGCTTTTAAAAATAACCGACAAAAGAGAACACCTACCAGGAGACAAAGGCGCTTCTGCACGGAGAGGAAGGACTCACATCCGCATGAACGATGAGGATGGAAACACTCCCACCTGTTCTTGGAATTCTGGCCGGGCCACGACGTCACCGCGTGGCGGGCAGGACCGAGCCCGGGCGCCGTGGCCCTTTCTCCCTCTTGCGAGGTCCCTCTGGACACCTGGGCCTTCCTCTGCCCCGACGGCCCTGTGGAAAGGGACGGCCCCCACCCCACTCTGACTCAGAGACCCCCACCTCCAACCACGACTCTCCCGTGGTGCCCTCGTTACCCGCCAACGCCACGTTCAGAAACCGCGGGAGGTCTCAGCAGGTGCCTCTCTGGAGGGAAGCGTCCATCAGAATGCGACTGCGGGCTATTGTAGAAAGAGATTTCTCGCGCAAGGGTCACGTCGGGGCTTTATCTTTTTGACGTGAGGCTGCGCTTTTTCTCGTACTGGGCCGCGCGCACACATCAGAGGGGGCCGAGTGAACCCCCGCAGGGCGCTGGAGGGCCACCTCCCGAGAGCGGCTCTTTCTCCCGCTTCTGCCTCTTCCTGGCCAAGAGTCTCCACCTCTCGAGCGAGCCTCGGTGTCCCCATTCAGACCTGGAGGTGATGTCCCAGAATTCCACAGAACTCGTTACAACCGCGACACGGGATTGCCGGCCACGCAAAGCACTCATTGGGCCCCTTCCCGAAACCACCGTTCCCCGGCCCGGGGGGCGCCGCACGCTTTCGGGGTGAGGGCCGGGCGTCGTGCGGTTCTGACACGCGGTGGGATTGAGGACTGCGGAGTGTGCCTGCGAACAGCCCGGGCCTGGGCGGGGACAGCCCCGAGCGGTGACCTGTTGTTCAGTAAACTCCTCTTGACCATGAATTTTGTGACCGGGGACAGCAGCTCGGAAATGGAACAGAACGTGTCCGTTTTGGTGAGTTCCTCGTTCAGTATCTATTTTGATGGCTTCAAGCCAATCCTCTCTCATCTAGCATCACCATTAAATTTGACCCTTTAGAGGGTCAAAACATGTCTATTTTAAGTCATTTTTGTTGAAAATGAACGAGCTGTGTCCGATCAGGACACAGAGCCACCTTCCCTTGGTGGCTGGTCACCTGGTGGCAGTGAGTTTTGTGAGGCCCTCGGCAGCTAAGGAAGGATACAAGGAGAGGACCGTTTGTACGGGGGGTGGGGGTGGGGTAGGGGGGTGGCGGGTTCCAATCTCCCACCTTGCTCCGCCGATTCCCGCAAGTGCTGGAGGTGACACCCCAGGTGGCCTCATGTCCTGTCTGCAGGGCCTCAGAAACCCCAGCCCTCAAGTGGCCAGCCGAGTAATATATGCGTCCAGATCAAGGGAGAGAGCCGCGCTGTCCAACGCGGTGGCCACTGGCCGGTCGCGTGTGGCATTTGAAATTGAGTAATTAAAATTATGTGCAATTAAAATTCAATGCCTCAATTGCCCTGACCACATTTCAAGTGTGCAATGGCCGTGCGTACCCAAGAGCTGCCACATAGGACCATGCAATTCTGGAACATTCCGCCGTCACAGAAAGTGCTATGGGACAGCACAGTTCTAGAACATTTCACCATCACAGAATGTGCTATAGGACCAATGAAGCTCTGGAACATTCCATCATCCCAGAAAGTGCTATGGGACAGCACAGTTCTAGAACATTCCATCATCCCAGAAAGTGCCATGGGATAGCCTAGTTCTAGAACATCTCATCACCGTAGTGTGTGCTATAGGACCAGTGCAGCTCTGGAACATTCCATCATCCCAGAAAGTACTGTAAGGCAGTATATTTCTAGAACATTCCAACATCACAGACCATGCAATTGGACAGGGCTGCTCTGGAGCATTTTCAATATCCCTTTCCTCCAACCCCTGCGGTGTCCCCCATACCTTTCCCAATCCGTCCCCTCCCCTCACCTCCAGAGGAGACCAGTCTCAGGGCTGCTAGGCTGAAGTTGCCACCGTGTGGTTTTGCATATACACCGTGGACGGCTGAATAATGTCCTCATGCTAACCCCCGGGACCTGTGGTTACGTGACTTCACGTGGCAAAGGGACTTGGAGACGAGAGGGTAAGAGTCTGCATGATCCTGGTGGGCCCCGGGGACTCGCAAGGCCCTCGTAAGGGGGAGGGCCAAAGTCAGAGGGACGGCGTGGTGAAGGCTGGTGGCAGCGTCCAGCTTGGAAGGTGGAGGAGGGGCCACGAGCCAGGGGCCACGGGCACCTCCAGAGGTGGGGAAAGCCCGGAATCAGCTCCGTCCCGGAGCCTCCCGCAGGAACCTGCCCACACCCTGACTGTAGCTCCGTGTGGCTGCGACCGACCTCTGCCCTCCAGACCGTGAGGCGACAAATGCACGTTGTCAGAGGCCACCGAGCCTGTGGTTTTGCGGCACCTCGTGCGGCAGCCACGGGACGCTCCGCCCGCAGGCGAAAGTCCGCCTCACTGAAGACTCAGGGGTGGTGACATCTCCCCAGGAGACAAGAAGTGTGTTGGGTCCAAACCAAACTTCAAACTGTCCTCTTCCCTGGAGCCGCCCCCCCATCCAGCTCTGTGCCCAGGCTGACGGCCCCACCACGTGCCGTCGCCTCTGCCTGGCACCTCCCGGGCGTCACGAGGGAAGGGCGTGTGGCGGGGAGTGTAGGACTGCTCTCTCTGGAGCGGGTGCCAGAACCTGGTGGAGCCCGAACCAGGCCGTAAACCGTGGCCCCGCGGCACGGAACTTCACGGGAAGTTCTGAGGTTGGGGGAAATGTCCATCTTTGCCAAAACAAACCGCATCCGTGTCATAGCTTCCCTGTGATTTCAGATGCTATTTGTGGACCATAATCAGTCTATTTATTCTTTATCTCCCCAAAATGAATCGCAGTTTACTGCCGCACCTCAGCAGACGGCCCAGCACGTGTCCGTCCGTCTGTGCGTCACCGCAGCTGCCAGCAAGGGCATGTCGGAGGGTGCCGAGACTGGGCCGTCCGCACAGGTGCGTCCCCACCGGAGGGACATATCTGTGATGGTCCGGAAACACAAATACCACTATCGATCAGGAGGCTGCTAAAGGAACAGTCGATACGTGCTTTGAGATGAGTGGACGTCGTGGGCATCACGCTCCGTGAAGGAAGCCGGTCACAGAAGGACAGACACTGTGGGGTTCCATTTATACTTTATTCCTGCAGCCGTCAAAATCCCAGGGACGGACGGGTGGACGGACACCGGACCGGTGGCTGCCAGGGGCTGGGGGAGGGGGGAGTGGGTCCCAGGGGCAGAGCTCCAGTCTTGTAAGATGTACAGATGGGGACGGGTGGAGGGGACGGCTGTACGACCTCACGAAGGCACCGCACAGCACAGAACTGTTCGCTTAAATGTGGGTAAGACGGTCACTTACGTAATTGTGTTTCAGCACAGTTAAAACTCAAAACCCCACAGGGAGAAACCGTTACATGCCTTCCAGAACGGCCGTGAGGCGGCAGCGGGCGCTGAACAGCCACCTTGGACAGCCCTTGCTCTGAAGGTGGAGGCGGGCCGAGGAAGACGGGCAGCTTCTGGGAGGCGGGCCAGGCCTGCCCGCGCCTGGAATGTGGGCTTCTCGCCTCCAGAACCGAGGGGCTACACATGTCTGTTGTTCTAGCCCCTCTGGTTTGTGGTCATTTGCCGCAGCAGCCCCAGGACACTGACACAACCCAGGAATCTGGAGGTGGGAAAGACGCACGTGGGGCCCAGTCTCTGCGTCGCCCGGGAAGCACGGGGTGGCCATGAATGAGGAGAAGCAGAGAGAAGAAAGCACAGACTGCCAGGGGCTGGGTGGGTGACCTCAGTCAGCGGGTGCTTGCTAGGGCGCTGCCGCGGGGCCCCAAGATACCCCGCGTCCCAGATTTCCATTCCTCACCATGCTTAAGTTTCTTTGAAGTGATTTCTTTTCCTTGCAACTGAAAAGTCCATTGACTGAGACAACGATCTCTTTCTCTCTTTTTAACGTCAGAGGTTAGGTCTGATCAGACTGTGAAGCTTGGGACACAGAACTTCCTCTTTTAAAAGTCAGTTCTACCCGCTGACTCGGATATAATGCATTTAGAATCTCGTGCCCTCTTCCACAGGCCGGAAGGATGAACGGACCTTCCGGTTCATCAGGGCTTGAAGTGGACGGTAGTTGTTCACCATGGCCTTCTCTTCCTCACCAGGCGCAGAAAACAGGAGCGTGCGAAAGGCGGCCAGCTGGAACGGACGGCAAGCAGAGTGAGCTGGGTGCAGGTACGGCGGGAACCAGCTCCCGAGCGTCCCTCCTGCCTTGCACAGCCGCCCCCCACACACCGAATCCGGGTGGCCCCGCGTGACCAACACGAGGCGGCAGAGGTGACTCCCAAGCTGGCTCAGAAGACGCACTGCAGCTATCTTGCTCTCTCGCATCCCTTGCTCTGGAGAAGCCGGCCGCCATGTTGTGAGGACACCCAACCAGCCCCCCGGGAGGGGGGCCGAGGCCCTCCCCCCCCCACCCCACCAGCCAACAGACAGCACCACCTTGCCAGCCACGTGAGGGAGCCGCTTTCCAGTCCCACTGAAGCTTTCAGATAACGGCAGCCCCCCTACGGCATCTGACGACAACGCCACGGGCGAGCCCAAGCCGGAACCCCGCACGTCCTGACCCACGGCAACTCGGAGAGGTAATCGTGGTTATAGCTTCCTTGAGTCGCCACCTTTTGGGGCTGTCACACAGCAACAGATACGCAGGTGCACATAGGTGAATAGGTCCACATGCCCACAAACATACTAGATATACTAATCCATATGACATAACTGCCAACGTAACGTTGGAGTCATTTCTCTCTTAAGGAGCTAAACGTCCATTTCTTTATCATCTCGTTTGTTCTGAGTATACTCAGGGGCTCGGTGACAATCAATCGCGTGTCCAGTTACAAGCGGGGCTGGGACGGCGTATTGAGCAGGCTCGATCTGGACGGCCAGCTGGTGACCTCCCCCCGCAACCCCCCCACCCTGGTGCGAGGGGCGCGGAGCCCACGGGCTCAGGCGCTCAGGCACAGTGCGCCCACCCGGGCATGCCCGCTGGCTCTCCCAGACACACTGTGTTCCTCCTCCCCTCCAGCTGGCGACCTCCTGCCACCATCCAGGGGGTGCACGCTCCTCCCCGCCAGGTCCCCTGGTCAGGGTGAGGGGCTTCTCATCCGGCGTCGGTGTGTGACATTCCCCACCCGGTCTTACAACACGATCGTGTTTCTACTCCCCCCAGACAGCAGTGTGCAGGCACTGTCCTCTTTGTCACCACCCACCTCCCACCCTCTCCGGCTACAGTCCCTGAGTGACGCGGGGCCATCTTGTGTCCTCCTTGTGTCTCTGATGGTTCTGGTTTGGGAGAAGAGTGGATACTTCTGCTTCCCACAGCAAACGGCGTCCTTCCGGGACTTTCGTGTGAGACGACAGTCACAGAATCGCAAGGCCGGAGCCTCAGAAAGACTGCGCGTGACTGGCGAGGCGGGGCGGGGGCCGGGGCAGCGAGCTCGCTGCGGGTCTGTCGTCCCCAGACTCCGGGTGGCCCGACACAGACAGCCTGTCTCCACACTCGTGAGATTTCCAGAGGAAAAAACACTCTGATTTTTAAAATGGAAACAGGTAATATCTATCTACTTAGTTTAGGGGGGGGAAGAACGCTGAGAAAGGAAGAGGAAGAAAGTGAACGCGCTGCAGAAATGCTGGGGCGGCCAGTAGTAACTGTGTGGGCGGATCTGTGGGAGACCGGACACTGCTCTGGGCGCTCACTCACCTCCTCCCTGCCCCGCCCGCTTCAGCCTTGCCCGCTGGGACCCGCTGTGGCCGACGGGACACGAGCAGACGCCATGCCCGCAGGCGCCTCAGTTGGTCCCGGTCGTGTGCTCGTCTTCTGAGTGTCTGTCCGGACCATGGAGACCGGCTCTGGGGAGCCACTGGCCCAGGGAGCATGAGACACACTGGGCCCGACCCAGACCCCAACCACCCTGCCATCCACAGCCTAAGACAGAGTCTCCCCGGCCAACCCACCACCTGCACGCAGGAAAAGTAAATGCTTGTTTTGAGCCATTGAGTTTTGGGGCGCTTTGTTATGCAGCATTGTTGTAGCAATAGCTGACTGATGTAGTCCTTCCGGAATTTTCTCCCAGCGTATATCACGTCTTTAGGTGAGAGAAAGTTCTGCAGTCTCCACTGTTTACTGTTCTGACATCCAAGGGAGCAGGATGAACCCTAAAATCTTCTCTTCTCCTTCAAGGACCCCTCTTCTTGAACGGCTTTGCAAAATTCATCGATGACATTCCTTTCTTGGTTAATGTGTTCACCCGAAAATACCTACTGAGGTCCCATTAGGGGCGAGGACCCAGGTCCCGATTACAATGTCACTTCCGTTCCTGTAAAGTGACTTCAGCCCGAGAGACTGAAGAGCAAGCCTTGAGCCCACTCAACCGTTCGTCATCAGGGATATTCTCCACGTCCGAATTCGAGACCGCTAGAGATCAGGTAGAGCCAAAAAGCGTTTCCTTATGTGTAGTCCCTGCCTCTCTCTCCCTGCCTCTCGATCTCCACCCCGTCTCTCTCCCACACTATTATCTCGGGCTCAGAAGAACGGAACCCCTGTTCAATCTAAACTGGCTTCTGTTTCAGTCAGAAAATTCTTCTTGTGGGAGAATATCCAAAACACACCGGAGAGGGACGCCTGGGGGGCTCAGTCAGCTCAGGTCATGATCTCGCGGTTCATGGGCTCGAGCCCCGCGTCGGGCTCTGTGCTGATGGCTTGGAGCCTGGAGCTGCTTTGGATTCTGTGTCTCCCTCTCTCCCTGCCCCTCCCCTGCTCACGCTCTGTCTCTGTCTCTCTCTCAAAAATAAACATTAACACACACACACACACACACACATCAGAGAATAAAACCCACGACACTCACTCACAGCATCTTGGGGACACAGAGCAAGAGGGGTGGGTTCGTTCAGTGCCTCCTGCTATGCTGGGTCAGGCACAACTCACCTGGTTCTGAGCCACTTGGACGGGCTCCTTCAAGATGATCCAGGTGACCGACTCGGTTAGCGGAGGGGTGGTGAGGGACCCCGGGTAGGTCCAGTAATCCCGGCAGGCGGGCAGCAGACAGGACGGCTGGAAGGGGCCCATGGCCACCTGCGCCCCCTGGGGGACCAAGACCACGGGCGGCGTCAGGTCTCAGACTGAGACGGGGGGCGTGCAGGAAGGAAGGGGATGGCACCCCATCTTTACCCAAGTTTGTTCCCGGGATAAAGACGGGGGTTGGGGTGTGGTGGTCACGTTTGGGAGCAGTAACAAGAAAACGTGACCGTCCTGTGCAGAGCAGGGACCCCCGCCCGATGCTTACACTTTTCCTTTAAAGTTACTCAGTTTTGTACACCTTGGCTGTGAAGAAAACATTACATTTTTAAAAACTGTGGCAAAGCCACGTACATAACCTGAAACTCGCCACCCTAACCACTTCTGAGCGTGCCTTTCCGTGGCGGTAACTACAGTCACATGGCACCCCCCCCCCCCAATCCGTCTCCGGGACCTCTCCGTCTTCCCAAACAAACTGCGGCCCGTCACACGCCAGCTCGCCCCCCTCCCCCTGCCCCTGCCCCCCCCACCTCTTTCTGTCTCGGGGAACTGACGCCTCGTGTCAGGAGGACCCCACCGCGACTGCCCCGCGTGACGGCCGGTTTCACGGAGCACAGTGTCCTCCGGGTTCGGCCACGTTGTAGCAGGTGTGAGGAGCCCCTCCCTTTCCAGGCGGAGGAACATTCCACTGTGTGCACGGCCCACGCTCTGCTTACCCGTCCGCCCCCCTAAACGGACACCCGAGTTGCTTCCGCCCCTCGGCTCGCGTGAGAAGTGCTGCTGAGGACACGGGTGTGCCGACGCCTCTCCCAGACCTTGCTCTGCGCTTATTTGGGGGTAAGTAGCCAGAAACGGAGACGCTGGATCCCAAGCCAATTCCGCGTTTAATTGCTTGAGGAACCGCCAGGCTGTTTCCCGTAGTGGCTGCACCAGAAAATACTACCCTCTGGGACACCCGGTCTTCCCCTTGAGGCAGCGTCCCCTGACCCTCAGCCAGGACCCTCCTTCTCCGGACAGCTGTCCTCGACCACCGTGCGCCGAGCTCCCTGTGCGGCAGCCCGAGGGGATGCTGTCAGCACGTCCCCGGCTCGGGAGTCTCTGTTCAGAACTCACGCCCCCCCCCCCCACCTCCCAGCTGGAATGAGCAAGCAAGAAACAAAATCAGGAACGAGGTGGGGGGCAGGGAGCCCGCAGACAGGGACCCCCCCCCCCCCGCTTCCGCCCAGGGCTGGGCCCCCTGAAGAAATCCACCAGCAGGGGTGGGAGCACCGAGGCTGTGGTCCGGATGCCGCTCGGCACGGCGTCTGGAGCAGGTGTGAAGGAGAACCTCTCGGTTCCCCAGCCAGAGGCCCTCGAGCAGGCTGTCGCTCGGTGAAGATAGGATGTCTCGGGGTCCCTGGGCTTGGCAGGCCCAGTACAGCGCCCCCACCCTGCTCTGCAGAGGCGGGGCAGGCCCGGGGGCAGCGCAGCACTGACCGGCACCCAGTGTGCCCAGCTCTGCTGCGGTCCCCGCTCCGGGCCGGCTCTGCGGGAGGGTCTCCCGGCACGGGGAGGACACACGCTCGGCCTCGGGGGAAGGAGACCTCCCTGCTCGTCCAGACCCCGCCACCCAGCTGTCAGACACAGGCGCTTGGGGCCCAGGCGGCCCGGCTGTACCCTAACTGCAGCCCCCCCAGTCAGACACGGAGCCCTTAGGCAAGATGTCGGAGGTCAGGATGGGAGCTGCTTCACCCCTGCCGTCGGCTAGCACTGCCCGGCTGTGCTGGCTGTGCACTGTGCGAGCAGCAGTCTAGTTAACGCGTAAGGAACAGCAGCAGCGGGGCACCTGGGGGGCTCCGTGGGGTCAGCATCAGACTCTTGATTTCAGTTCACGTCACGGTCTCACGGTTCGTGAGTTCGAGCCCTCTGTCGGGCTCTGCGCTGACGGGGTGGAGCCTGCTTGGGATTCTCTCTCCCCGCCTCTCTCAAAATAAATGGATAAAACTTAAAAAAAGAAAGTGGACTTGAAATACAGTTCACAGAGCCCGGAACCCACACGTTTACAGCTCCCAGGGCTCTGGCGTTCCGTATACTCACGATCGTGACGTGCGGCCATTACTGGTCAGCTTTAGAACATTCTCCGCACCTCAGAAAGGACCCCAGGAAACAAAGAACCCCAGTAGATGCTCTTTAGTGATCACGCACCCTAAACTCCCCTCACCCCCCGCCACAAATCTGCCGTCTGTCTCCACGGATTTGCCTGTTCTGGACGTTTCCTACAAAAATCCTATTCTGTGTCGCCTTTGTGAGCAGGTTCCCGCTCAGCGTTGTGTCCTCAAGACCTGAGGCGCCCCAGGGTGCTGACGGGCCGGACACCTCCCGAGGCTGTTACCGCCAAGTTTCAGAACCACCTGTGAGAGCTCCTGCTCCCTCAGCGAAGGAGAAAGTAAGACAGTGGGAAGTGACTTTCCCAAAGCCACATAAAGAGTGGCAGAACCCAGACGCTGCAGCAAGTCTGTCCCACCCCGGGAGTGGGGGGCGGGGGCCGCGGCCCGTGCACCCACCGCTGTTCCTTGCTAATTGAAACTTCGGGAGGACCCATGACCGTGCATGTGTCAAAGCCCAAAGGATGCACGCCACAGAGGTGTCGTCCGAGGCTGCAGATGTAAAGAGTGGCCACGTCGGTGGCCCCCAGCGTGGGCTGCAGGCGGGGCCACGGAGTCTGGCGGGGTTACCCTCACTGCTCCACAAGACACACGCTCCCACTCTACAGGCTTTTTGTCCCCTAGACCCTCACTCTTATTTCCCAGGGGAGGAGCCAAAGCCCAGGGGGAGCGTCAGGCCCACGGATGAGGCCCCTGCTGACACCACGTCTCCCGTGAGACTTGCCCACCAGGCGCTAGGTCGGCCCGTGGGGAGACGCGCTCCAGGGCTTCCGTGGAAGGGAACAGACCCCGGCGTAAACAGCACCTCCCAGCCAGGTCCTCTCTTTCCCACCAAGAGGTGGAGGCCACGCCGTGCGGGGGGGGGGGGGGGGGGGGGGGGGGGGGGGGGGGCATGCACGCGGAAGACCTCCTGGGCTTACTCTGGCTGCAGACCAGCGGGAAAGACGAGGCTCCCAGCACCTTGACCTTGCGGAGTTCCTGAGCTGCAGGACGGGGCAGCGGGGGGTGATCTGGTCTTGGCCCCAGGAGGCCGGCCCGGAGGTCAACATCAAGGGGGAGCACACAGACCCCGTGAACCCGGCGAGGAAGGGCTGGCCCCCAGCTTTCATCTGGAGCCACTCTTGTCATTGTTACCACGGGTCGGGGCCCATCCGTCCAGGGACCACCGTGACTCCTCGAGTCCCGGAATTCTTTTGTTTGGTACCTGAACAAATAAACTACATTTCTTTGGAATTTCCACCCCTCCATCAAAGTCCTTTCACAGCTGTTGTTGGAGAAAAGCTGCAATGTTGTCATTGTCTTTTGAGCTTTAGTGCAGGAAGGTGCACGCGGGGAGCTGGGGGGGGGGGCCGAGCGGGCGAGCTGGCGAGACTCCCCCCGGTCCCCCGGCGTCCCTGTTCTGCTGGGATGGGGTGGTGCTAAGTTTCCCCCCAGGAGTGTGCCGGGTGGCCCGCGAATGGACGCTCTTAAATGTTAACGGTTAGGCATTTATTTCAGTCGGTTTAAAACAAATGTTATCCCTGGTAGATGCCATTGCCTGGGACAAGGCTAACGATTTTTAAAAAACGACAGCGTAAGGAAAAATACTAAGTAACAAATAGTGCCCGTGGCAGGTGAACATGGCAAAACCCTGAATTCTGGGAAGCTCACATGGGAGTCCGGCACCCCCGTGGTATGGAGGAGGGAGGGGCCCACGGGGAGCAGGGCCCCGTGGACGTCCCCATGGACGCGGGCATCCGCCCCAGTGAGCCCCATTCCCAGGAGTGGACTCAGACCTCCCCCAGCCCCGCCACCCCCTTCTGCCAAAGTGGCCTTTAATTCCTGCAAACGATCGTTAATTAAGCCAATTCTGGAGCCGCTGGTTTCAGGCTGCGTGGCCTACCTTATGCTTGACTTCTGGCAAGACTTCCACCAACTTCTGCAGTGGCTCACGGTGGGCCCCCAGCTGCAGGGCGCGGATGAGAAAGGCTCCTTTGAAGAGGCAGCAGGCGGGAGGGGGGCCACACCGCACTCTCCACGGACGGGGTTTCAAAGGCAGCTCCTGGCCACCGCGCACCCGCCCCGCCCCGCCAGGGGAGCCGCGCCCCAGCATTACCTGTAGGAACACGCCTATCACGGCCAGGCCGCTCTCCCCCAGGACAGCTTCTTTGTAACTTCGGTATTTCGCAGCATTCCAGTGAACCAGGTGCAGCTGAAACCCAGGAGAAAGGACGCGCGTTCACACGAGGCGGCCGTGGCCTCCCCGGGGCAGCCTGCGCGTCCGTTCCGCAGAGTCGGGCCCGCCGCCCGCAGCTCCCGAACTCGGGGCAGACCACTCGGCGAGGCCGATGTGAACGGTGTAACATAGGAATCGGTGCCGGGACGGCTGCCTGTTGCCGGGACGCTCGGTGAAATCTGGATTTCAGATGAACGGCGAAGAATTTTTAATGTCAGCATGTGGTCCCAATTGCATTTTCTTCCTACGTCTGTCACCTCCCTTGAACTTCGTCTATGCCCTTACTTCACATCCCTCCCTGGGTTTTCCCGAGTCCAATTTCGCCATCAAGATTGGCCAACTGACAAGGCTTTCAATGAGGGGCAGAGGACGAGTCCGGGACAGAAGCTTTCCTGGGTCACTGGCCAGCGGGAGGCAGGGTGCCGGGGCCTGGCCAGGCTTCCGTGTGATGAGAGCCTGTGGCCCTGCCGATGCTGAGCTTGGCCCAGACCCAAGAGGGGGCTTGGGCGTGGGCACGTATTTCCTGGTGTGCTGGGGGCCTTTCTGAACGGTGACCCTACCACCAAGTCCACACCGACAGACTCCAGAAAGCCCTCCAGCCTCCCGTGGTCAACTAGCCCCTCCCCACGCAGCCGCCGGAGTCCAGGACTGGGGGCACCTGGTGGAGGGTGTGGGGTCCACATATGCTCCAGGCGGCCCCTCACTCCCAACCTAACCCCAGTGCTCCCAGCCACAGGCACCGGGGCCACCGAGGGCGGTGTGAGCTCTCCCCGCCCGTCCATGGCTCACCCGGAACCCCCCTACCTGTTGTCCCAGTTCAGTCTCCCAGAAACAAAGACAACTGGGCCCAAGGCCCCAACTGTAACTGCTTCCTTCACGGACCCACCAGTGACTGGATTTGCCTTCCAAACCTCCACGGGAGACGGGCGCTCCCACGTGGGCCGGAGGCCTGGCCGGGACGGGCCCCGCAGCCCCTGCTCGGCCGGTTCAGGGAAAGCCCCCGGCGGGCCCAGGCTCTGCTCTTGCTTCTGTGCAACAGCCTCTTCCGTTAAGTCAGCTGATCATTAAAAACCACGTGCAGACACGCAGTTCCCGAGATAGAAGGCTTGCTGCGTAAAAAGCACGGAACCAGCCCCGCTCCTTCGTGTCCGTGTTATTTGTCAAGTTGTGTCTACTTACAACCAGAGATGTAACTTCCTGTTCATAAACCGTCCCCGGAGGTCACCTCTGGGGCTGGGATCACAGGTGGGTTTCATGTTTTACTTTGACTGGGTCCCAGGCCTGTTCGAGCGACAGCATCACCTCCACCGTGATGACAGCGAAAAGTTAACACAAAAACAGCCCCTGACCTGAGATGCATCAGGAAGTCAGGTGGTTTGTGGGCGGGCGGACACGTGATGAAGCGAATGTGGGCAAAACGCTCGTGGTAGGATCTGGGCGGCAACCTCGCGGGCTCTCCCTGTGCCGACCTTCCAGTCACCGTTGGAAAACTTTCGTGACGAAATATTGGGGAGAGTCAAAAAGGCACCGCTCGCCGTCCCACTGTACCCGCGAAAACCAATTCCTAACATTTATCCTTACACGTTTTCTTTACGGATTCCCATCTGGGGATGTTGCAAATGTCTCGTCGTTTCAAGAAGGTGATTTCTGTCGTGAAGATTTTCAGGTCTCAGGAGAGGCCCCGAATGCCTTGAGAGACAGGAAGCTTCTAGTCCACGATCGACCAGCAGCGCGGACGTGGCTGCGTGCCGGGCTAAGGGCACAGACTCTGTTGTTGAATCCCAGCTGGCTGATTTGGCAAGTCACGTGGCCACTCAGCACCTCCGTCTCTCCTTCTGTCAGAGGACAGTATGAATAGTACCCTCGCCCCAGGATAGCCGTGTGGGTGGGACGGGCAGGATGGCCTGGTCCAGCGTGAGCGCGGGGAGTCCCGTGCCCCGGGAATCCTTTCTCTGGGCAGCCAGGCTGGTCTGCCGCCCTACGAGCGAGCCTGGCACGTGGAAAGCACCCACGTCTTTGGTGCTAGGATAGTGTCTACGAACCTCTGCTGGGTACGCGCGGTCATCCACCGTGTGCTCCGAGCCCCACGCGTCCACCGCTCCCCAATGGAAGTGGAACTGCTTTAGCCTGTAGTGGTTTTCCAAGGGGCCGCCGCTGATTCCTGGAAAGTGAAACCAGCAGACCGGTGTGTTAGTTTGTCCGTTGTCGTCGGACCGGGGTTTGTCTCAGTGTCTACACTGAGGTCACACAATTTCGCTCCGGAGAGATTGACGTCCTGCTGAAGTGACAAACTGGAAGGCGGGCCCCGTGCGAGGCGGCACCTTGTCTGTTCACCCCCGTCCCTGTCACCGAGCCCCAGCTGGCCCACAACAGGCTCAACGTAAATGCCACAGTGGATGCAGAGGCCAGTTCTGCCACCAGGTGGCGGCAGGGGGCTCAAGCCCGTTTGGTGCAGCCGTGAAGGTGAAGAAAACCATTTCTGAGATGCACACCAGTCCTCAAAGATTTCCAGACTTTTTTTTAATAAAAAAAAAAATGATGTCTTTTGAATGAAAAAGTGGCAGCTTAAATTCCATCACCAAAACGAATACGTAATGAGAGGGATGCTCACCTAAGCAAATCCTGAGATATAACAGGCTACCTTCTCCGTCAGGCTGAACTGAACGCAGCCCATGGTCAGTCTAGTCCCACCGTATGACCAGACTTTATGGGAACACCGTTTTCTAAGTCACCCTGAGTCCCCAGCGTGGCATCTCCAACAGCTGTTAGCATGAGGCTCAGGGACACAGACGGGAGTGTCCCTCAGGGGGGAGGCTGGCTCTAAACTGAGGAATTGTGGGCGCCACCCCGAGTCCAGGGAGAGGGCTGGGAATCCAATGCCTCCGGGCTAGCGGGCCTCTGGCTGCACTTTTCTAGCAGATTTCCACCAACAGTTGCTGCAGATATGATGGTAATGGCTGTACATCTTGCTTTTAACTGAAGGGAGCACGTGGTACTGGGCTGGAGACCCCAGCAGATCCCCGGGGTGGCCTTACCCACATCAACGCCTCTGCGTGGCGAAAGCAGGGAAACATTTAGTGGTGTGGCGGATGCTATGACGGTGTCAGAGGCTACTGGCGAGGGGTGCTTTCTATCCTGTTTTTGCCGTAAAAAGTGTAAGAAGCAGAAAGCACTGAGCAGATTCAGTTCACGATTCTGCCCTCGACCAGATCGTAGAGCTTCTCGCCGTGTTTCCTCACTTGGAAATGAGCGTTGTTGGTCTAGAACAGCATTAGGGTCTCACCTAGTTGAGAGGCTGTATGGTTTTACGAGGTGATCTACTCTCCCGAGCACACATACATGAACGATATCTCAATTTTTAAAAGTACACAGAAAGAAGCGTATACAACACTGTAAGTCACGAGGTCTGAATGTACAGGTGCCCACGGCACACACAGCGTGAGGAGCCTCTCCGCAGGCGGGAAGGCAGGATGGATGGGAGAACCTCCCAGCGGGTTCGAATTGCAGGGCTTTAATGGAGATTTTCTGCGGCTGAAAGTACACAGGGGGATGATTTTTTCCCCGGAGGGGACATGATGCTCGGGCCCACTGGCCCTTATAGCTTTGGGTCGCATCGTCATTTACTAGGGGAGGTGAGGCAGGTTGCCGGTAATCCCAGCAGTGGGAGCTAGGATTTGAGCCCAGATCTCACACCAAATCTCACGCCTTTTCCACTTGATCCTTCGAAGCAGGAAACACGATCTGAGGAAATTACAGGACCACGAACTCGGGCAGCGGAAACCTTTGTGCTCATTCCCGCCTGGTGTCCGTGGCCCGAGGGGCGTTTGCGGCACTGGCCAGCCAGAGACCTCGTGCCACCAAAGCACACCCATCAGTGACCAGGTGGCAAGCCTGAGGGGTGAGGGTGCATCCCACCAAAAACACCCGTGTAGAAAAATCTCCCGGGTTGTGAACCACAGAGAGCCGGGGGTGGGAAGCCGCTGCGGTGGGAGGGGCCTGTGGGAACGCCCACTACTCCTTTCTCAGCCCGTGAAGAGCTGTAGACTCAGACTTTCTCACCCTCCGCCCGTGGACGTGGCCTCACGCTCTCCCCTGAATTCTTCACCGAAGCAGCCTCCCGCCAGCGGCCTCCTGCCTATCTGCTTCCACAAGGGAATGAAAATGGAAACACACCCTTCGGAATCCTGGGGCTCAGGCCCCCCTCAGAAAACAAGGGTCCTCTTCAGCGGGGCCTCCGGGACAGGTATCTCCTTCATGCTGCCATCTGACCCTCCGTAGATGAACATCACTATCCCGGGCGGGCCGGGGACCAGGCGGGCTCATAACACAAAGCCCAGAAGGCTGTGGCGCCTCCTAGCCTTGTCATATGCAAACACAGACAAGGAGATCAGCAAATGGTGAGCTGGTCTGAGAAGATAAGTGAGGGGAAGGAGGTGTGGGCACACAGGGGAGAGTTTATAGCCTGGGCTGGGCTGGGGGGGCGGGGCCTGGGCTGGAGGGGCGGGGCATGCTGAGGCAGGCTGGCGGACACGCGCGGAATCTGCGTGGAATCTGGCCATTTGGCCAACATAGGGCTTGGTCTCCCTTTCGGCCTTTACGTGCACCTCAGGAAGAGTGAAACAGCAGGCCAGAAAGCACAATTTCTATTTTCAAGAACGCCCTAGGTCACCCGGCGACCCCAGCCCAGGCCTGCCTGAAGGTCCAGCCCCTTGGCTTGTGTAGCCAAACTCCACCCCCTTCCCTGCCAGGAAAGTTAGGAACTCAACTTACGGCTGCAGCTCTGGATAAAATAACCTCAAAATGACTTTTCATAAGGACAGTGTACTGTCAGGGTAATTACCTTTAATTAGACAACGTTAAAGAGCAAGCCTAATTCGTGAGCTGGGGGCCTTTCGCTTGCCAGGCCCCACGCCCCAGACTTGGGCATCAGTGGGCTGTTTTGCACCCAGCTGTCTCCCTGGGCAGGGGCATCGAGACGTGATCGGGGAATTACACCAGCAGCAGCCAGACCCTCCAAACACCCCGAGGAAGCTGGCCCCATGCTGAAATCTGCTGTCCCCAGATGCTATGGTCTCGGTGCTTACAGCCGTCGCCCTTAATAGCCATCTATTTGTAGTTCGGTGCTTTTACCAAGATAAGCAGGCTTTTGGCAGGCACGGCTGTTTTAAGGCTTAAAATAAGTACAAGAGAAGTTTGAGATGCTCTAATTAGTTAACACTGAAAATAACGCAACATCGCCCAGTATCAGCCTGTTCTTGGTGCCACCCTGGGATCTAACGAACATTCCGAAGCTGTGACACACGAGAGCTAAGAGTTTGCATGTGTTCCCTGGACCAGGAAGACCTCTGTCATTCTCTCAGCAAGTGGGAACCTCAGCTGGCGGCCAGCACACCATCCGTGCTCCAGCAGCACAACCCCACCCCCTAGGATCCTGCATAAAGGGAATCCAGATTGCTCTCTGGTAGTTACGCTCTAAGGTCATCACATATTGGCTCCAGTTTTAGGGTTTTTTAAAAATTGTTTTCAAGGTTTATTCATTTTTCAGAGGCAGAGAAAGATAGAGCATGGCAGGGGGGCGGCTAGGGGCAGAGAGAGAGAGAGAGGGAGACACAGAATCCGAAGCAGGCTCCAGGCCCCGAGCTGTCAGCACAGAGCCCGACGCGAGGCTCGAACTCACAAAACACGAGATCATGACCTGAGCCCAAGTCAGACGCTTAACCCACTGAGCCGCCCAGGCGCCCCCTTTGCATAGGTTCTTTTGTTTCTCTGAATCTCGAGACAATGACACCTACTTTGTGGGCACACGGTGAGCATCAAATACAGGAATGCTTACAAAACGCCCCCGGACACGGCCCCTGGAGCCCAGAAGGGGCTCTACAGGTGGTTGCACTTTCCGTTATAATTACTGGTATTGCTGTCATTACTAAAAATATCATCACCATCATCATCACCATCAAAGCAGAGATACGCAGAGACCTGAAGCCGCCACTGTCACTCCCCAGAGAGGACCCCCAGACCTCGACGGGCAAACACACTTAAGAAAGTGTCCGTTAGAAGGGGCTGGGCCAGCCCCCGAAGCACAGAAGAAGTCGACGCGCCTCCGATGCTCCGCACCCTCTACTGGGGACCGAGAGGGAACGAGACAGATGGGGCCCTGTCCTCTCGGAGCTCGGAATCCGCAGGGACAGGCAGTCAGAAAATGCGTAGTGAGCGCGAGCAGTTAGGGGCGTCGTGGCGGGCACGGGGGGTGCTCTGGGGCCCTACTCCGAGCACCACAGTGGGCCTCCCTGAGGAAGTGGGGCTTCCGCTGAGCCCTAAGGATGGAGACAAAGAACAATTCTAGGCAGAAAGCAACAAGAGGCAGGGCGGACGGGAGGGAGAGAGAGCAGGCCACCGAGGCGGCACAGACGGAGAGTCCGAGGGGCTGTGGCGTGGGGTCTGCACGGGGCGCGAAGGGGCAGGTGCGGCAGAGGACAAGCCGGGCACTGTTGTCAACAGACCGAGTGTTCCTGTCTTTAAAAGCAGACGCGTCACGCAAGGTTTGCCCAATGCCATCAAGTGTTTGATTCTTCAACTGCCCTGGCCTGACTCCAAACTGTCCTCCCGGGAAGGCGTGCAAGGGGGACACGTGCCTGGGTGTGGGCTCGAGCCCCTTCCCAGACAGTGTCCCCTCTCCCGAACATGTCCCAGGGGTCCACTGGCTCAGAAGGCCCTAAAATCATCCTCCCGAGGCCTCCCCGTGGCTCCTCGCAAGTCCCTCCTCTTCCTCCCCGCCCCCCAGGGGTCTCCCCCCTCCCCATCCCCTCCCAGATGGTCTCCCCTCCTCCTCCTCCCCCTACGCCCCTCCAGGCCTCACGTTCTGTATACTCTCTACAACTGGCCCTCTTCCTCTTGGAGATCTCCTTCTGTCCCACACACCCCTCCTTCCGCCACCCTGAGGGCCACACAGGGTTCCCGGGAGGGCGCCAGCCGGAGGAGGGCGCGTGGGGAGGGGTGCGGGACGGGCGGGGGCTTGCACTCAGCACCCTTGACGTGGGTCACCTTTCCAATTTACCTTTCCGTGTACGTCCCAACTCGAGATGTCCTTGCGAGGGCGGACGGCGCCTTGGGCCCTCAGGGCTGCACCGGCTCGCGGAGTCCTTACCGGAACTTTGCCGAGAGATCACGGCATGACCTCTCTGCCGCGGACGTCCAACCGGAGCTTCTTGGGCACAGCAAGAACGATTAATTCCTGGGTGCCCCTCAGAAGCAGCGGTCAGCGGCATTCCAGTGACGGAGAGCAGCTACCACACTGGGCATTACGATGTGACAGGTGGCCCGGTGAGGATCCCCCTCCCATTTCCAGGTTGATTCCCGTTAAGTGGAGCGTTTTGTCAGACAACTGCCCTCGACACCAAGGGCAAGGCCATGACGGACCCACGGGAGTGGTCGGGGAGGGTTGGACCAGACGGGGGCTCAGACTTGCCACGTTGGCTGGGAGCTCCCCTCGGCCCCTGGGCACATAATCTGTTCCCAAGCCTGAGGAGCTGGTGGTCTGGACAGATGCAGGGAGGGGGAGGAGGAGAAGGAGGAGGAGGAGGAGGAGGAGGAGGAGGAGGGGGGCGGGTGGGAGGGCTGCCCCAGCCCTGTGCAAATGAGTCTCAGTCTCAGGGGAGGGAGGGTGTGTGTGGAGAAGAAAGAAAGAAGGATGAATGCAGGGAGGAGAGAGGGCAGGCTGGAGCGGGGCAAGGAGGTGGCGGGGAGGAGGAGAGGGCAGAAGGATGGCTCGGGGTTCTCGGGCCTTCCCAGGCAGGGCTCTCATTCCCGCTGAGAACCACAGAATGCAAGCCCGGAGAACCACACTCCACCTGACCCGCAAACAAACGACTGCCTCTGCCCTCCCAAAACCCGTGCCCAGGGACCAAGGGAGGAGACAGCAGATAGATGAGGAACGAAGGTGGAAAGAACTCGAACTGGATAGACCGCCTACAAATTTGCGGGACAAGATAACTGCTCTGGGACATTTCAGCTCCATCAAGGCGGGACTGTGGTCAGTGCAGCCACACGCCTCTCCGTGAGGCCCAGGACCCCCTTCAGGAGTCCCCTCCTCCCCCAGGGCAGAAGCTTGGAACTACCTCCCGCCTCCCTGCAGGCGCCTCGCCTCCCGCAGCAGGTGGAAAGGTCCCCGGGACTCGGGTCCTGAGTGGGACGATGCCGGGGACAGAGAGATAGCAGAGTGGTTCCTGCTGCCGTGTTCCTGACCCGACTCCGGGCCCCATCTCCCGCCTGCCTTCCCGGGAGGGAGCCCCGGATTCTCCCAGGCAGCTCCGTTTTGGCTTGTGTGACTCGAGTCAGCTTCTCTGGCTCGCACCTGACGGCCCCCACGGGTGGAAGTGAAGTCTGCAGACCTCACCGCTCGGCGGGCCTGCCTCCACTCGAGGAGCCAATGTCCACTGAGCGCCTGCTGTGTGCACTGGGTGCTGATCTCAGTGGTGAGTGGCCTCGCGCTCAAGGACCTGGGCCCAGCTGGGATCTCTTGGCACTGGCCGTGGTTACCAACTGTGCTTTGGGGGATAAAAGGCTGTCGTTGGCCCCACTTTACAAGTGACTTAAAATTCACTTTGACGTTGGAAGGAGCGTTAATGTACCTGCGGCTCTGGCGCCCGACGCCTCAAACTGCCCATCACTGTCCTTGCAAGTGAGGGACCCCCCACACGGGCAGCTGACACGTCAGGATGCCGCCGACCCGCCAGCAGTTCCAGATTTTCTCCCTCTGCCAGCTGAGTGGGTCACACGGAGTCCCCCGTGGTCAGAAAAGGCCAGACCCCGCCTGGCCGGCGGCAGCTTCTCCGCCGTCTCCGTGCTCCCCCTAGTGGAAGACGTTAGACGCGCACATGGCCCGAGCCCCGCTTGGGTCATTTCATTCTGAACAAAGGCAACAACTATCATGGAATTGTTAATTCAGCTCCCAGAGCGCCAAGTGCTTCCCAGAGCCCTCCTTAATTCCTCCAGAGCCAGGCGGACCTTCCCTTTACAGAGGAGGAGACTGAGGGTCAGAGAGGACCAAGGATCAGAGAGTTTAGGCGGCTCGGTAGAGCTGACGGCCTGCTCCCTCCGCACGCTTCTCTCTCTCTCTCTTTCTGCCCCACAGCAGGACCCTCACCCCCATGCTGTACTCCCCCTGCACCTTCAGGAATACTTGTGTGGCCTCTGGGTGCAGAGACGCAGCACAGGGGCCTGGCCCCCACAGGACACAGGTCTAGCTTGTGGGACAGAGGTGATTTCCCCTCTGTGGCCTATTCCCCGCCCCCCCCCCCCCACACTCCCCTAGACAGGTGCACGGGGTGGGAACAGGGATAGGGCAGCAGGGCACCTGGCCTCCCTGGTGTCAGGCTCTACCCTGCGAGGCTGCAGAGCCCTGGCTCCTTTTCTGTGGACGGCGAGCACGGCGTGGGGTTTGGAAAACAGCCCTCGGCTGAATGTTGGATAAGGGCATCCCCTCTCCACGTGTGGGAACACTTTCTATTTTTGGGGGGTAATTGCCAGGATCCAAGGGGATAAAAGCTGTACCCCGCTCAGCACATGGCTTCGCCACACGAGGAGCACCCGGCCACGTCCAGCAGCAGCATCGACTATGGGTCACTGAACACGCGTCTCTTTCGCGACCTCTGAGTGCCCATCTGGCAGACTGGGCGGGCGCTGTCACCCCTTCCAGAAGGATCTCCCTTTGGGACTGGGCAAGAGGGCTTCCCGGGAGAGGAGGTGTGTGTGGGGGGAGAGGAGGCCGATGACGGGCCCTGCCTTTGCCGACTTTCCTCCCTCGCTCCCTCTGCTCCCAGGAAGCTCTCTCCCTCCAGCGCCCCTGCACCAGCCCCCACGGCCCCGGGCCCGGGCCGTCAGCTGCTTCTCCAATCCCTTGGAATGCCCCGCTGTCTCCACCTGTCATACATCATCCCTGGCTGGCGCTAATCTCGAAGCGTGAGTATTCCTCGCCCTCTGGAAAAAACTGCTGGACCCTTCTACGCTGACGGAGAATGTCCTCGGCCTCCCGGTTATGTTTCTGTCTGAGTTTCTGGCGGTCACCTGTTTGCATAACCGGACCTGGGTGATCACAGATCCTGCAAAATTACTTCTACGGCGAGCGCCTTCCCCGCTCACTTCCTTTCCTGCTCGTGGGGCACTTCCTTGCCGTCGATCCAGTGTTTTTTTGAGTTGTGGGACTGTCTCCTTTTTCTCATTTTCTTGCCGCAAACGTGTTTTAACGGGCTCCAGTCTTCAGCTGCGTTTTTCATTTCCTTTGCTCCTGGCAGTTCCCAATTTCCAGTGGCGGTGAGCAAAGAGGACGGGAGAATGTGGAAACAGGGAGAGAGCCTGGGAATCGAGCTGGGGGTGGGGGGGTGTGGGGCATGTGAAATTGAGGAGGAGAGAGAGAAAGGAAACTGGGTTTTTGGGAAAATGACAAGTAAAGTAAAACCAGATTGGCCTGGGTGGACACGAGCCACGGGGGGAATTATCTAGTAATTTATATGGCCAGAGAGAGACACCCAGATAATTCTTTCGGTCTGTGGCGGGGGGGGGGGAGGGGGTGGCGAGTCCCTTTGGATTAGATTGAGAAGGTGGTGCCGAAGCCAGAAAGTGAGGGTCAGGCCCAGGTCAACGCACAGGCCTGGCTGCATCAGGGCGCAACGGTCTTGAACGCTGACGGCCGCCTGACTCGGGTGGGCCGGGGTCAGTGCAGGGTCAACAGCAAGCATGCCAGGCCCGGTGGAGAGAGCTCGGGGTGCACCTCCCAGCCCCGGCCACCCTCTCTTCTGGGCACAGCACCTCGCTGCAGGGCGGGCTCGTCCTCCGTCACCGCGGTGCGCTCCAGCCGCCACGCGGGGCTTTGAGGATCAGCCCCGGGCCCGAGCTGTGATCGCCGGGGCAGGGGCGCTGTCTCTCCAAACCGCTCAATCCGGAGGGTGAACCAGAACGGCAGGTGCGTCTCTGGCCCGGGATGACCCCACCAGAGCGGAGCAGGGGCCCCAGGGAGGATTCAGCTTCCTCCCACCTTCCGTTCCATTCCTTCCATTCCTTCTGTGGGCCGTCCACCACCTGACTCAGCCACAACCCGGACTTTTCAGGATCTGAGCCGATACGTTTCCCCTTGTTCGCTTCGTCCAGTCTGAGTCGAGTCTCTGCCACGTGCAACGGTCTTAGCCAGTACAGACGAGGCCTCGCTTGGAGAGCCCACGAGAGCTCAGAGGCAGCAGGGACTGTGGGGGGGGGGGGGGGGGGGGGCCTGGGACAGTGACGCGTGGGACCGACTGGAACTGGGCCCTGGGAGATGGCCGAGTTCTCCTCCCCGCCTGGGATCAGTGACTGTTGGAGACTGAGGCCGGCTGTGCGGGAGTATTTACACCAGGGCAAGCGGGCAAAGCTGCCAATGGCTTCCGGTCCCTCCCCCGAGCCCTAGAGGGCCAGGTGCCAAACCCTTGCCAGCACGCCGCTGGCCAGGCTCACCTGGGCTCGGCTTCCCCGAGGACCCACCTGGGGTCTCCAGGCCCCGTGCTCTGACCGCCCACCTCTGTGGGTCAAGTGCAGCGTCCCCCCGGCCCTGGGCCTCGGGGACCCAGGCTGCCCCCGCATCGCATTTGAGCAGAAGGCGAAAGGAGGGAGGCGGCCGGTTCCCAGGTGACTCCCTTCCGTTTCTGCTCTCTCAACTCGGTCACTTTTTTTGGTCTTCTGTATTAGGGCTCTGGGAAACAAGGGGCGGAATTACCATTACTCAAACTGACTTAAGCAAAAAGAGAGATTTATTGGTCCGGGGGCTGCTTTGGCCTCAGGCACAGTTGCATTTAGAGGCTCCGACTAGGGCCTCAGGCCTCAAGTTTCCTCGCCCCTCTTGGCTTTGCTCTCCCCTGAAGACCGGCGGGCCCGGCTCCCGGCTGCCCCCGCACAACACAGGCGGGAAGGGATTCTCTTCCAACGCCTCCCGGGGGAGCTCTGGCGCTCAGCGGTCTGACCGGGGTCGCACGCCCGCCCCGGGACAGATCCCTGAAGCAGAGAGAGGCTGCCGGGGCTGGCCGTGCCCAATTCTGAGTTACTCTTGGGGTAAAAATTCCAGAGATTGAAATTCTTGACCAAGAGGAGGCCGTGAGCGGTGACTCGGGGGATAATTACGACCTGTGATAGCCTCGTTCTCCAGCCTCGAACCTGAGCCTGAGCTCCCGTGGGGTTCAGAAACATCTAGAGCCCAAGTCACAGGTGCTGTTAAGACGCCCATACAGAAATAACAGCAACAACCTCACCCTGGAAGCATCACAGAGACGTCCCTGCTCCACCTGTCAGGGCAGTCAGGCGTGGGCTTGGCCGGCACCCTGAGCAGCTGCTGGCTCTCTGGGGACCTGACCACGAACCCAGGACCTTCTCCCCATGTGCCACGTGGGGCCAGCGCCTTGGCTTCACGCCCGACCTCTGTGGATGTTGGGTGCAGATTTTTCCCAGAGAGAGAGCACGCTTGTGAAGTTCCCTGCTCTGGAGAGCACAGAATCCCGTCGTGCGGGCTCTGTGACTTCTGGCCACGGACGTCTCTGCACCTCATTTTTCTTATCTGTCAAATGGGAGCCAACACCCATCTCAGCAATCCTCAGGAGTACTCAAGTTTCTGCAAGCAAAGCGTTGCCAAGGAGAAGGGTCCAGCAAACAGCGGATGCGGTGACTCCGGTGGGCTTTCCAAGCAGCAGGAACTGGGTTTGAACCTGACCCTCCACTCGCTGCGCTCGACCTTGAATGAGCCACGTCTCTGGGCCTCGGTCCTTGAGGAGAATGAGGAGACAGACGCTGTCCGCTGTGGTGTCTGCTTAGGGCCATGCTGTTATCCATTGGATGGAGGTACTTTTTTTTTTTAACGTTTATTTATTTTTGAGACAGAGAGAGACAGAGCATGAACGGGGGAGGTGCAGAGAGAGGGAGACACAGAATCTGAAACGGGCTCCAGGCTCTGAGCCGTCAGCACAGAGCCCGACGCGGGGCTCGAACTCACGGACCGCGAGATCGTGACCTGAGCCGAAGTCGGACGCTTAACCGACTGAGCCACCCAGGTGCCCCTGGAGGTACTTTTGAAAGAGGACGTTCACTCGTTTGTGCGGCAAAGCTTCCACCTTCTAGAAACAGCATCGCAATTTACCCTGGGACCACTGCTTCCCGGAGCATGTGGTCTCGGTGAGGCTATCACTCGGCGTTACAGGTGCTCCACTGACCAGCCACTGACGAGGTGCCACACTCAGCCACCACGCCCTTTCCCCTGGGAATCTGAACAATTTTTGTCAAATGTATCCTAACGATACACAGGCAGAATTCCTAAGTGACCTTCGACGCTTTTTGTGTTTTATGACTGAAAGGAAAATAAACCTATGTAGATATCAGTAAGACCCATACTGCACATAATAATTATACGGGAGGAGTATGAATTCTAGAGGAACACATCCACAACCATATCTGTTTTTCCCAAAATGATTACTACATTCACATAACTAATAACCAAGCAACGGAAAGTTCCGGAACTATTATTCTTTGCTCAGTCTTTTCAACTTGCTGCATAAGGGGCACCTGGCTGCCTCGGTCAGTAGAGCATGAGGCTCTTGATCTTGGAGTCGTGAGTTCAAGCTCCACATTGCGGGTAGAGTTTACTTCAAAATAAATCGGGGCACCTGGGTGGCTCAGTCGGTTTAGCGTCCGACTTCAGCTCAGGTCATGATCTCACAGTTGACGGGTTTGAGCCCTGCTTCGGGGTCTGTGCTGACGGCTCGGAGCCTGGAGCCTGCTTCGGATCCTGTGTCTTCTTCTCTCTCTGCCCCTCCCCCGCTCACGCTCTGTCTCTGTCTCTCAAAGATAAACATTAAAAAAATGTGTTTTAAAAAAACAAAAGCGATGAAGTTGCTGCACAAAAATTTTTAAAAATGGTACAAACCACATTGAACCTGGAAATTCAATTTTGGTTGCTCCTTGGGAATCCGGACTTGGAAGAGACCAGCGAGGGCACAGAAGGCGGCCCACCGAGTAGGTGAGCACACACATCGCTATGCCGGGCAGCTCCTGTGCTTTCTAGGGTCTCAGAACACAGCTTCCCCTTCTCTCCTTTGAGCCCATCTCATCCTTCCCAGAAGTTCCTCTGTGCGTGCCTTGGCCAGAGTTGGCGTTTTGCCACCCCCCACCCCCTTGCCGGCCTCAGCCAACGCCATGTGAGAGGCGTGCCCGAGGGTCACGGTGAAGACCAACCTGGGGAAGCCCCCACCCCGCAGCCGCTCCGTCCATCGGAGGCAGGCCGGTTGAGGCTGGGCCTCCGCTCACCATCCAGCCCCTCTCCCGGGGCCCCCGGAAGGCCGGCACATGGGCTGCACGTGGCTCAGGGTGCCCGGAGTGGGGGCTGCGGCCGCTCGCACACTTCCAGGCCGGGTGACACGGAATCAGCGTCAGGACAGAGCCAGGACGCAGGGCTGACACCTCCCGGTGACGGCGGGAGCAGACTGACAGTCTAGGGCCGACGCTCGGCTCTAACAAAGGCTCCGCACGCCCTGCGCGAGGGCAAGGCCGCGAGCAAGCTCCCGCTCCGGCGTCCTGCTGCCGGTGACCCAGGAAGGCGGACTCAGGTCAGCAGCCAGGGCAGGTGGCAGCAGCCTGCTTCGGGAGCTGGTCCGTGCGACGCCGGGAGCGAGGCCTCGTTTCTTCTTCCAACAGCCTTTGAGGCGGGCGCCCTGCTCCCCACTCCCGAGGGGAGAATTGAGGCTCCTTTGCTCCCTTAACTCCTCATTCGAGGTTCATCCATCAGTTTACTGAGCACCTGTGACGCTCAGCATAAACTAGAGGTCTTGCCCTCCTGGGCCTGGCGTCCTCGCAGGGCGATGATGGGGAAGTAAGATGACTGGGTGCGTGGAAGGGGATGGGCTGAGGGCTGGCCCACGAGGGACCTGGGACTGGGGGCTGGGCCGGGGGTCCCCAGATTCGAGCGCTCCCAAGACTCAGCGTAGAGCCGTACGCGTGGCTAAGATTTATTACAGCGAAACGACGCAAGCACATTCTGTAGACGGCGCTGCCTGGAGGAAACCAGGCGCCGGCCTCCAGAGCCCTCTCTCGTGGAGTCACACGGGACACACCGGGTCCCCCCAGCATTGAGCCGTGACAACACGTGTGAAGTCACGTCCACCAGGGAAGCCGGTGAGAGGCCTGCTGCCTAAGGTTTCCACTGGGGGCTGGCCGCGTAGCACCCTCTGCCCGTCCGCGCGACAACCCCGGCTCCCAGAAGGAAGACGGGCGTGCGGCATAAACAGGGTTTATGAAGATACCGGCAGGTGCTGAAGGAAGGCCAGACGGAATCCGGCAGCAGTCCCGACGGAAAGCAGGGGTGGAAGGCAGCTTCCCAGACCTCACGGAGTCCCTGCTCCGTCCCCTGTGCCTCACAGCCGCTGGGCGTCCTCTGGGCAGGGACCAGCGAGGGGCCCGGCTCTGGACGGCCTGCCTCGGCCTTGGTACAATTTCATTCTGCCTCCGCTTGCGGGCCCCGCCCCCACCGCGCCTCTCTCCCCCACCTGGTCCCCTCTCCTCTGTGACCTGCCGTACATGTGCGTTTCTCTTGGCACATCGTTTCCTCCCGACCGGCCCCCAGGATGTGCAGCAAAGCCGTGCAAGTGTCGGGCGTGGGCGTCATAATCCTTCAAGTGAGCGTCACCTCCCTGCCCTGCGACGCTGAGATGCCTCTGTTCTTTGCCCCCAAACACCACGCGTCAGCAAAGCCCCGGTCCCCTTCTCTGCCCAGCCCGTAGCCTGGCTGTGACAGGCCCCGGCCCCGGCTCACCTGACCCCTCAGTGGAGTCGTCGAACTCCACCTGGAAGAAGTAGCCGGTGTTCCAGACGTAGAGGCAGCTCTCCGCAGCGTAGGAGACCGTGAGAGGCTTCAGTCGCGGGTCGTAGACGCTGTCCCTGCAGCGGATGTTGATGGGGGACTGCCGGGTGCCCCCCGGCACAGAGACGGGGCCCTTCCAGAGGGGGTGCCCTGGGGTAGAGAGAAGGAAGAGAAGGCCTCCACTGATCCACTGGAGTGATTGGTGCCTCAGGGCAGGTGGCCTCGTCACAAACGGGGCCCCAGAGGAGCCAGGTCTCTGGAAACCGGCCCAACGCGGAGCCCGGGGGCCGCCAGATGCCCAGCAGCCCAACCCGGCCCTGCACGCGGGGCCTTTGCTTCTTCTCCTCGCTGAACCCTCCCCCCAAAACCGGCTTTCCCGCGCGGCATTGATCTGCTTTGGATCCGCGGTCATCGTCATGGTGTGGTCACGGGAAGTCCGTGTCCCCCCACCCCCACCCTGGGGCTCCAGCCCACAGGGGTCACAGGAAGTCCGTGCCCCCCCCCCCCAACGTGTTACATTTGCACACGGGGCTGCCAACCACGTGCACACAGTCTCTGTCCCCAGTGAAAGGGCGTTGCTCATGACTGTGCACCATGAGGTGAGGCTGTTTGGATCCTGAACGGGCTCCCAGGGCCTGTTCCTGGCGGCCATGTGCCTCCAGGGCGAGGGCCTCGCAGCAAAGTAAGTCTGGTCTTTGCCGACGTAGGTGTCTGACGGGAAGTGATAAAAGTAATACGGTATCTCCTTCTCGCTGACTCAACACCTCCCGCCGTGGGCCAAGCACCAGCCTCAGTGCCAGGAAGGACGCACTGAACGGATGTGGACCCGCCCCGCCGCCCGGCTGAGCCAAATCCGGGAAGCCTCGCGGATGCATGAGCCACAGGTGCCAGCTCACGTGTCCGAGAACTTGCCCCGAAGGGCCCGCGTGGGCCCTGTCTGCCATGGCCAGGGTGCGATGCCCCCGCCAGCACGGATGTCACCAATCTGGCCCGGGGAAGGGACGCGCTCCCTCGGCGAAAGGTAGCTCCCGTGGGTCCCGGGGCGTGGCCAGGGAATGTGGGATTGAGATGACTCTGGAACATTTTATAACGCTGTCAGTGTTCTCTCCAGGCCGAGCCACCGGCGACTTTCGGTCACACAGAGGTCCCCGCGGTTTCTCTGCCTGCGGTTCAGCAGCTGGCGGTCAACTGCAGTCGGGCAGCGGACGATCCCGCTTCTCACGTGCTATCGGGTCGCTGATGGCCTAAGGCTCGGTCACTCATCCCGCTTCACCTCATCGCCTGGGCGTTTTATCACCTCACGTCATCGCCAAAGTGAGGATAGTGCGGTAAGGCCGCGGTGACGTTACCTTGACTACGACGTTCCGGTTTTCTGTTTTATTATCGGTCCCGTTGTTCACCTCTGTGCCAAATTTACAGATTAAACTTACTGTAGCTATGCGCGTTTAGGAGAAAACAGTCTACATAAAGTTCCATCCCTTCTTTCCAGAATCCCAGGGGCTCCTGGAACGGCCCCCGGCCCCCGATAATACACTGGGGGGGGGGGCGGGCGGTGTATTTAGTAACAAACTCTCTTTATCCCCCAAGGGAAATGTTCTGCCAAGTACCGACGCACAAGACGCTAACATGAGGCACACACCTCTCAGGAAGCTCCAGTCTTCCTTGGGCGGAAGAGACTGTCCAACGTGGCGTTCTGAAATCGCCGTGGAGCCCTGGGGTTCCCCTGAAGGTAGTCTGAAGACCAGTTGACACAGAACGTTACTCTGTCCTGCACACGGGTGTGGGGATGTGCGAGGATGTGGTTGGTCATAGTTAGAGATTGGAGCCCACCTCACATTCCCCAAAAAGGAAGTGGTTAAATACGGAGGTATCGACGCTACGGCTCAAGGTGATAGTAACAACAGTCAGTGCCTGGGACGCGGTTCCCCGTTCTAGGCCGGTCCAACCCCGGCCTCCTCTCTGCCTCACACGGCGCCGTGTGATAAGTACCGTGATTTCCTGGGGGTCAAGGGGGGAAGGCACCTGCCGAGGGGTCCGGAAGTGGCGGGGCCAGGGTTCCGGTGAAGGGGCTTGATGTCCGTCCCGGTCACACCAAGCGTAAAAGAAGGGACGGTTGTGAGGATGTCTCCAGTCGAGTCGAGAACACCCAGGTGCAGATCGACGTGTCCAGTGGGGTCCGTGTTTGCTTCGGTGAGAAGCCTTGTGAATGCGTGGACCCGTTTCCCGTGCGTGGAGGAAAGCGTCAGAAGTCAGCCCTGAAGCACACCTAGCGGTGGCCTCTGGGAGCTGGGCTCGGAGGCCAGTCAGGTGTGAGCGCCTTTCCGTGTGGTCTGAAGTCTACAGGTAGGTCCAGGGCAGGGCCCAGCGATTTACTTCCGGCTCCCGGTGCCGACCTTGCTGCCATCCCGGGCACCCACTCCGAGCCCGAGTCCGGAACGTTCACTGGGAGCCCACTGTGCACCGGGCTTTCTGCATGTGGTTCCGTGTCTACATGACCCAATGAGACAGGTGCTTCTCCCATTTTACAGGCAAGGAGACTGGGGCTCAGGGGGCATGAAAGCAGCCGGCCCCGCTCTCACCTCTGACAAGAGTCACTTGTCCCGAGTGACCACACTCAGGAGCCACTGAGAAGAAGCCCAAGCTCTTCCCACTGGCCAACCTGGACGGTGTGGATATTTTAGGAATGAAAATCAGGAGTGATCTCATCAGCCAGCCTTTTTTTTTTTTTTTTTTTTTTTTTTTTTTTGGACAGAGGAGAAATCTGAGACCCACAATGAGGGAGGTCGCAGAATGTTAAGGACCCTGCCGTCAGGGTGCGGCTGACCCAGGGCAGTCTTTGGTTGGATGATGTGTTTGTTTGTTTTTTTAATTTTTTTTTAACATTTATTTATTATTGAGAGACAGAGAGAGACAGAGCATGAGCAGGGGAGGGGCCGAGAGACAGGGAGACACAGAAGCGGAAGCAGGCACCAGGCTCTGAACTGTCAGCACAGAGCCCGACACGGGGCTCGAACTCACAAACCGTGAGATCATGAGCTGAGCCAAAGTCGGACGCTTAACCGAGGGAGCCACCCAGGTGCCCCTGGATAATGTGTTTACTGCACGTTTGCTGAGAATGGTCTCTGCCTGAGGGGTTCTGGAGCTCAAACGACTGGCTGGGACTGGTTGGTGGGGCTAATTTCTAGGGGGCTGGATGGTCCTAGTAACAACCCATCCCAGGGGGCACTTGCTAACTGTCTTCTTCTGAGGGTCTCACCCTCCTGATGGCCCCACGGAATGGAGCTGAAAGGAATTGTCCAAGTTCACCCACAGGAAAAGGAGACAGACCGGGAACCTGAACCCCAGCAGGCCGGTTCTAACGCCTCTCATTTTGGAAGACGCTACAGAATTAGCCAAACATCAAAGTGCATCTGGGGAAATCTGAGGGCCCACTTACCAATATCAGTCTGACTTCTCTGCACACAAGGACCCTGTGAGCACCTTCGCTCCGGCCTCAGCGGATGACGGCGGGGGGTCCCCCACATCCCCTTGACGGAGACGGAGAAATCGGATGACTTCCAAAGGCTCCTGCCCAACACCGGGGTCCTCAACATCTTCAAACTGCTCCCCTCAGAGCCCCGTAAACACAGGGTGATCTTCCTACTCTCTGCTCTCACTTTGGTCTGGACGATCGTGGAACGGGGTCAGCCTACCTCTTTTTGTAGAACCTCACCCAACCCCCTGATCCCGAAGGTTAAATTTCAACCCGCGCCTGCCCCAGCTTCTGGACGATTCTCAGTTTGGCATAGGGGTGGGTGCCCCTAGACAGACTGTGGCCTTCACCGTGGCCGGCCCCTCGGTTCGCTTCGATCTGGTAAACAGCAGAGTGTGCCGGGGAGTCAGGAGCACACAGTGGAGAGCCCAGTGCTCGTCCTGGCGAAGAGGGCAGGAGGCAAATAGGAGAGAGCAAAGGCCTTGTTCCTGGATGTTGACCCCTAGTTTGGAGCCGTGTCATATGCATGTAGGGCCAGGCACAAAGCCGTGCCGTGTGTGTGCGGAGGGAGTGGCAGGTTCCGGAGTGCAGGGACAGGAATTAGGCAAAGCACTGCCGAGGTGGAGGGGCAGGAGGGCAGGTGACCCCTCTCTGCCAGGAACAAAGAGACATGACCTGATACAAATTTGTTCTGCCTAAAGTAACACGTCCTGGCTGGCCCAGGGCGCTCCCAGGTCACCGTGTCAGCATGGATCCTAATGCCCCCCTTTTCATGCACAAAGTATCGACACTGTGACGGCGAATCAGGCAGTCGCCCTGACTATACAACTGGCAATGTTCTCATGTGCCAGATAATAAAAAACCCCTACTTTGGACTAAACAGTAGTTTATTCCTCCTGACGCTTTTTACCTGTGAAACGGAGACTTCAGGGTGAATTCAGAATAATTGTAATTTGGGGGGGGGGGTTAAGTGTGCAAACTTCAAAGGGTCAGGGATGTCATAACTTATCATAGAATCCTGGACTCTTAGATCTGGAAAACCCCACAGAACAGGGGTTTGGAACCTTGGGTCCACGTGTGGGTTCCCAAGAACCCTGTTGGTCACGTGCACAGAATTTTGACCTGGTCTCTGGTGGCCCCTGCATCTGCCTGCCTTCCTTGCAACTCTGGAATACACGTGGTTTTCTTCCACAGAGGCATTCTGCAAGGGTACCTACCCTTGGTAGCTTCATTCATTCATTCATTCATTCATGGACTTCTGCCCCAGTTCCCTCCTCTGTAAGGTAGGGAAATAATAGCACTAACTCCGCTATGTTGCCCTCAGGGTTTAACGAATCCATGACTAACGCACTTAGGAGAGAGGTATTTCTGTTACCGATGCCCAGGTCAGCCTTCCAGGCGTTCTAGGAGCTGGTTGAGCCCTGAAGGAAGGCAGGTTTCCCGGGCATCGGGGACCCTGTCAGCCAGCACTCTGTAGCCCCCTTTGCTCTGAAGGGCATGCCCTTGGCCGTGCTCAGCTACTCGGCCGTCCTCAGCCAGCCTATTTGAGGTAGAACGCCACACTGGCTGTCCCCGTGGTCCTGGGGTCTTCCTGTCCTTCCTGTAGCCACACGACAGAGCTCTGCTTTATCTAGAAAATACTGCCAACTGAGCCTGCCCCACGCAACCCTCCCAGCCGTCTCAAACATCAGTTCAGCCACTATTACAGTAGAAACTGAAATGTCTGCCATCAAAAGAGATAGAGAAGCCGTTTACATGCATGTTATGAAAAATATTTCAAGTAGGTCAAAGGTGAAAAATGAATGCCTCTATCTTTTTGTGAACTGCACTCTGATAGTAGTTTCTTGTGGCTCTTTCTGGAAATCTCCACGACATAAAATCTTCTCTCTCTCTCTCTCACTATTTTTAATACTGGAGATAATCATATCCTATGTAAAGGGTATATATGTGTACATATGTATGTATATAGATACAGATGTAGTCACTTGATAATTATCATGAATAAGCTTTTACATCCGTGCTTTTTGCTTGTTTTTTTTTGAACTATAGAATACCCTGTGAAAAGATATACCATAATTCATCAAATCACTCCCTTTACAGATGGCCTATTTTTTTAAATTTAATGTTTATTTATTTTGAGAGAGAGAGAGAGAGAGAGAGAGAGAGAGAGACAGAGACAGTGTGAATTGGGGAGGGTCAGAGAGAGAGGGAGACACAGAATCTGAAGCCGGCTGCAGGCTCCAGGCTCTGAGCCGTCAGCACAGAGCCTGACACGGGGCTTGAACCCATGAACCGCGAGATCATGACCCAAGCCAAGGTTGGACACTTAACCGACTGAGCCACCCAGGCGCCCCTATTTTTTTTTTTTTGTCTTATAAATGACACTGCGTGAACATCTTTGGAACTCCCACTTTTGACAACCGTGGGTCCGAGGACAAATGTATTAAAATAGTTGATACAAATGCCAACTTACTCTCTTGAGGGAGCGCAACATGTCCAATTGTCACCCACTTTCCTCGTATTTTGAGCCAAAGAACCTCATGTTTATCCAAACCAACGCCTTCTAATTCCTTAGTATCTCCTTTGCACGTAAAACACCAATCAGTGGCCTTCATATGATGTGTTGAAATTATCTGCCAGAACTGAACGTTTCTCATGGGGAGTCGTGATGGTTATTTTTCTGTCAATTTGGCTGAGCCACAGTGCCAAGATATTTGGTTGAACATTATCCTGAATGTTTCAGTGTAGATGTGTTTTTTCTTTTTAATGTTTATTTTTGAGAGACAGAGACAGAGCACGAATGGGGGAAGGGCAGAGAGAGAGGAAGACACAGAATCTGAAGCAGTTTCCAGGCTCTGAGCTCTCAGCACAGAGCTTGAAGTGGGGCTCGAATGGATGGACCGCGAGATCATGACCTGAGCCAAAGTTGGACGCTCAACTGACTGAGCCATCCAGGCGCCCTTCAGTGTAGACATTTTTTGGATGTGATTAACATTTAAGTCAGTGGACATGCTCCACTGTGGGCGGGCCTCATCCAATCAGTTGAAGGCCTGAATAGAACAAAGACTGACCTCCCCTGAGCAAGAGGGAATTCTGCCAGAGCCTCCCTTTGGGCTCTGCAGGTCACCCCCTGGTCTCCGGCCTGCTGCTCCTCCCCCCCATCAGATTTTGGACTTGGCTAAGCCTCTCAGTCACGTGAGCCAACTCCAGACTGTCCTTCAAAGTGCAGGAAGAAAAGATAGGAATTTTTATCGTTATTTCCTCTCTCCCTGGTCATAACTTCTATTTTACATGTTTAATAGAGCACACAGTAATCGTACCTAACACACAGGAATGATTTATTCGTAAATACATATGTGTTGGAGGACCATGCCAAAAGCTTTTTATAGAGCAGACAGTGTGATCAAAGTGTGGAGCTCGCTCTTGTGTGAGACGCCTCGAATTTCTTGGCATCACTCTCTCCAGAGAGGGCTTTATTCTTACGTGATAGAAATTCACATTCATTCCTAAATGCAACTGAATGCTCTCCAAAGTACTTTAAGATCTCCAAATGATACATACACTGTCCGTAAAGAAATTCTGTTCTAGTTGGGGAAAAAAAAAAAAAAGAATAGGAAAAAATGCTGATTGGACAAAAATCTTGCAAATACATGCAAGTTTCCATGTGCATTTTGTCCACAGTAATCTCTTTTGTTCTCCAGGGATTTTTTTTTTATGGTACAATTTTGGGCACACGCTTTTATTGATTTTATGGATTTGTAAACCTGTTTCCGTGATCTGAGCAGCCAAGGGGATGCTTTGTAGTGGAAATCTCTTGTTCACGAGGATGTTGAAACTCAGCAGTGCTATTGAGATATTCACCACCTGCCTGGCTTAGTTACACCATCTCCTGAGTCAAATGAAAATCAATGGATCAAAGGTGCCTGGGATCCCAAGAGAAACACTTTCTCCTCTTTGTTGAAACATACTCAACCTTTCCTTCTGGAAAGTACAAATCAACAGCTTCCGGGAGAAAAGAAACAACCATTGGACAGACATCAATGTTGACATCACTGCTCACATGGGCTTGGGTGCCGCTTTTGGGTCTCGTGAGAGCCCTGGGACACTCGTGCTAGGGGCAGATGCTGTGTACGCCTGCCTGACACCTGGTCCCTTTCCTCTGATAACGTCACCCGAGTCTTCCCGGGGACACTAGCCCTCCCCCACTGGCCATCCGTGGGACTCAGGTCAAGCTGACCCCATCCCTGATGTATCTCGGGTTTGGTCAACCAGAGGGAAGATCATTTACAGGTAACCTGAACTGACCAATCAGTGTTAACTCCGGAAGTTTCGCTGCAATTATGGGGAAAGAGACTTAGACTGGTAAGGTGTGCGCTGTGTGCAGTTGCTGGGAACTCTTCTTGAGACCTTGCTCAAGAATGGAGACAAAGTGAGCCCCGGGGCCAGAAGGCTGGAAAAGGAGAGAGGGACGGAGACCGTGACAGAGTACCTGACATTGCCTCAGCCAAGCAATTTCCATTCCCGTATCCTAAAAGTGCACTTCCAAACTTGTCATTTATGGAAATCAAGGAGTTCCTCTGATTGTATTCAGCTAGTTTACATTCCCCCATAGCCCAAAGGGCGCTAACTTGTAGGCACTTAGGTCTCCATCCTACAGACAAGGAACCGAAGCTCAGAGCAGTGACGTGCGCATTGTCTAAGTTCTCCCTCGCTGGAAATTGGCAGAGTCAGGGCTCACGTACGGGGTCTTGAGCTCACTGTCTCATTGAGCCTTGCCTCGTGGCTGTTTGCTTCCATAGGCCCAACGTAAAGTGTATAATCCGAGCTTGCTGCATTGCAGGGAATGGCCAGTCATCTCTTCCAAATACTTACCTGGTGCAAAGAGAGTTTGGGCTGGAATAAAAAGGGTACACATAAGTCTGTGCCCCAATTATCTTCTGCTGCCTGACAAATGACTCCAAAACGTGGGGGCTGAAGACAACGTGCTTGGGCTCACACAACTGCCATCTGGGCAGGGCTCGGTAGAAAGAGCCTGTCTCTGCCCCAGGAGGCCACAGTTGAGACGGCCCATCTGGGACTGGAGGACCCGCTTCCAAGGCGGTGCGCCCACAAGGCTGGCGAGGTGCAGCTGGCTGTCGGTTCCTCTCGATGTGGGCCTCTCTGAATCGGGAAAGCAGCATTTGCTCACCGAGAACAATGAGAAGTGTCATTTAGGAGGGCATGCGGGCTCTTCAATAAGTCAAATGCAGAGTTATCATGAGTCCCGGCAATTTGGTTCCAAGGTACACACCCAGGAGGAATGAAAACATACGTGCACGTAAATGCTTGTACACAAATGTGCACAGCAACATTATTCAAACCAAAACATAGAAATTATCCAAATGTTCAGCAAAGGATGAGTGGATTAAGAAAAAAACCAAAACAGTATCACAAAATGCAATTAATCAGTCATAAAAAACGAAGTTACAGTAATCAAGGCAGTTTGGTGTTGGCTGAAGAATATACAAATCAGTCAGTGGGATGGAAGGGAGCCCAGAAATCGACCTCGGGGGACTGGGCGGTGACAAAAGAGCAAAGGCATCTTCTGAACCGATGGCACTGGGACAACTGTACATCCACATGCAAAAAAATCAGTCGAGACACAGACCTTATGCCCTTCGTAAAAATGATCTCAAAATGGATCGCGGATCGAAATGTAACATGCAAAACTAAAAAGTCCTCAAAGATGACACAGGAGAAAATCTAGGTGACCCTGGGTGTGGTGATGCCTTTTCAGATACGGCACTGAAGGCGCGGTCCGGGAGAGAGATCACTAACACGTGAGCCTTCGTTGACACGAGGAACTTGTGCCGTGTGAGAGACAGTGTCAGAGGACGAGAAGACAAGCCACAGACCGGGAGAAAATATTTGCCAGAGATACAAAGACGGAACACCAAGAGTGACCTCTGGGTGACCACGATGTGTCACCGGAGGCCTCGCGAACTGTCACAAATATCCCACTCTGATGGGGGATGCTGGTGACGGGGGGAGGCCGTGAGCGTGGACGCGCGAGGGCTGCACATGCTGTCTCTGTACTTTTCTGTTCCGCTTTGCTGTGAACCGAAAACTGCTCTAAAAAATAAGATTAAGTAACAACAACAACAAAAAGATGTGCAGGCCTAACACACGTTACAACGGGGATGGACGGCCCTTGAAAATGTCATATGAGTGAAAGAAGCCAGTCACAAAAGGCCACAAGTTGTAGGATGCCACTTATATGAAATAGCCAGAACAGGCAAATGTATAGAGACGGAAAGCAGGTGAGGGGTTGCCAGGGCTGGGGGGTGCGGGAGTGATGGCTAACGGGGAAGCCGTTTTGGGGAAGACAGAAAGGTTCTGGAACAAGTTAGTGGTGACGGTTGCACAACTTTGTGAAGGTACTTAATAGCACTGAAGTGTGTATTTAGAATGATTAAAATGGTAAATTTTATGTGATGTGTATTTAACTATAATAAAAAAAAAGAGAGAGAGACGGAGAAAAAAAGCAGTCAAGCAGGCCTGGCAAAGTGTAGATAGAGGAGCGGGTTATTACGTGATCCAGTAAAGGCACAGCACTCGACCCCCATGAGCAGTCGACAGTGGCAGCTATGGATGTCTCATTAGCAGTGGTAGCCTCCAAGTCATTTGCATGGATGTAAAGTTTGACAACAACATCAGAGGAAGCGTCCCCTTTGTGCCATATGCTGTGGTGAGCACGTCCCATGGTCAATTTCAAAATTTAGAAACAACTCTGCCAAGTAGATTTTATTGTCCCATTTTACAGATGAGGATACCGAGGCCAGGGATGTCATGTGACTGGTCCAGAGCCACACAGAGGTAATATGAGCCAGGAGTGGAGTCCATGTCACAATCTGTACGCAAAGGCACCTATGTCACAGGTGACTTTTATGAGGTCTCAACACCACACTTTCCAGGGGTGGAAAAGAAGGCACAGGACGTTTCGGTACCTTTCCCAGATTCACAGGACATCCTATCCATGCAGCAGTGACTGAATAGAGTTCTCCCTGAAGACTTTAAAAAAATAATTTATTTTCCAGCCTTATTGAAGTAAAATGGACAAAGAAGATGACAATTTCGCGTGCGTATACACTATGAAAGTCCCACCACAAGCAGGTTAATGAACAACTCCACCACCTGACACGGTTAGCATTGCTCTTTTTGTGGTGAGAGTGCTTGAGGTCTTGGTCACTTCCAAGTACACGGTGTAGTCCCCATACTGTACGTTAGATCCCCAAGTGCATTCATCTTAAAACTGGAAGGAAGTCCGGGGGCACCTGGGTGGCTCAGTCGGTTACGCGTCCAACTTCGGCTCAGGTCTGACCTCGCCGTTTGTCAGTTTGAGACCCGCATCGGGCTCTGTGCTGATGGCTCATAGCCTGGAGCCTGCTTGGGATTCTGTGTCTCCCTTTCTCTCTGCCTCTCCCACACTCGTACTCTGTGTCTCTCTTTCTCAAAAACAAATAAACATTAAAAAAAAATTTTTTAACTGGAAGTCTGTACACTTTGACCAGCGTTCCCATCTCCCTCACCCTGACCCTGATAACCACTCTTCTACTGTCTGCTTCTGGAAGTTCGACTTGTTTTTTACTTTATTTTACTTAAAAAATGTTTATTTATCTATTTTTGAGAGAGAGAGAGCGAGAGAGAGCTCGTGCGGAGTGGGAGAGAATCCCAAGCAGGCTCCTTGCTGTCAGCATAGAGCCCGATGTGAGGCTCAAACTCATGAACCACGAGATCATGACCTGAGCGGAAGTGGGATGCTTCACCGACCGAGACACCCTGGTGCCCTGTAAGTGTGACTTTTTTAGATTCCACACGAAAGTGAGACCATGCAGTGCCTGTCTGTGTCTGGCTTACATCACTTAGCATGATGCCCTCCAGGTTCATCCACGTTGTCACAAATGGCAGGATGTCCCTCTTTCTTGCAGCTGAATAGTACTCCATTTTTTACCTATGCCACAGCTTTTTCATCCACTGATGGCCACTTAGCTTGTTTCCATGTCTTCCTATCGAGAAGAAGTTGTGGTGAACACGGGAGTGTGGACGTCTCTTCTGTTTGCGTTTCGTTTGGATGTTTACCCAGAAGTGGTTGCTGGATCACGTGGTAGTTCTGTGTTCAATTTTTTGAGGACCTTCCATACTGTTTTCGACAGCGGCTACACCAGTTTGCATACATGGGTTTTATTATGCTGAGGCCTATTACCGCATTTATTGCTATTTTGAAAGCTTTTATCACGAAGGGTGCTGAATTTTGTCAAATGCTTTTTCTGCATCTAATGAGACGATTGTGTGGTTTTCATTGTATTGATGTGGTGGGTGGGTTTCCCTCCGTGTCTCTTGGTGGGTGGGACTGTTCCTGGACCACGGCTGCCTAGTGGTTAGAGCTGGGTCCCAGGGTTCCAGGAAGGCTTCAGCCATGGCTGGCTGTTGAATTATCGTTGCTGAGGGGGGTGTGCGATGGGGGACCTCCTATTCTACCATGTTGCTGACGTACTTCTTGGCCCATAATTCTCTTGATGGACCAGAACGTGTGGCTGTGGACTGTCTCGTGTCTGGCTAGAATCCACGTAAGTGGGGGACGGGGCTCCAGTGCCTGCTGAGCGTTGCTTCTTCCCATTTTCCCTGAACCACCCACGGACTCCTCTATCGTCGTTCGTCCCCAAACCTCATCTCTTCCCAGCAGGTGCTTTTGTGTGCGGCGGAAAAAGGTGTCCCGGGGTAGGAGCGGAATGACAGATCATCCCCTGTAGGTGGACAAATTATAAAGAGGCACTGTTCGGGGTAGTCTCCAGAGCTGTGGCTGGTGGTCAGTGGCTGGTGGTGCCCGGAGGTCATCTCAGGGAATGGTGCTTCTATCCATCTGTTTTCCCGTAATTGCAGGCTCAGGTGACATCCCAGATGCCACCCCCAAGCCCTGCGCCTTGCCTGCGTCCCCAGCATCAGGTTGGGGGTCGAGTCCTTTTGATCTCATCCCATGACATCTCTTCTCCACTGTGACCACCCTAGTTCAGGCTTCCGTCCCCTCTTGCCAGGACCCCTGCCACAGCCTCCTCAAGTACTCCCCCGAATTCACTTAGGAACCCTCCTCCCCATACCCAATTCATTTTTCATCGTTCCAGCTAAAGCAACTTTTGAAGATGCAAATCTGATCATATCTACCCTTGTCCCAAACCTTGAAAAGGCTTTGGTTATTTTAGGATCAAGACAAAACGCATCCTTTGGCCAACAGGGACCCGCACAGCCCATATCCTAACCACCTTTCCTGCCAGATTTCACAACCTTCCACCTCACAGCTCTAGCACTGCCTTGGCCGTGTGACCCTGGGTGTTAAGCTCTCTGAACTTCACGTTCTTCACAAAGAATACGGACTACGATATACGCCTGACTCAAGGCATGGCAACTTAACACATGATCACGCGATCGTTTCTTGAGTCGGGCCTTCTGCGAAACCCTTTACAAGCCCTACTTCCTTGAATCCTCCCAATATTCCCATGAGCTGTGAGTCTGAGACGCCAGTTTCCGGAGGCGGCGGCCAAGGCTCACGAGGCCTCGGCAGTGCAACATGTGCCACAGGAGAGCTTGGATTCCAAGCCCAGGTCAGGCCAACTCCATGTCCCTGCTCTTACAGACAACTGTGCTGTTTTCTAGGCTTTTTCCTGGGCAACTGAGAGTTTCGCGAATAATGGACTTGGCTTCATCCTAATGACATCCTCGGGAACAGGACGCTTCTGCAGGATCCCAGGGTCTGCTGGAAATGGCATCGCACAATTTTGATGGGGCCTTTGAGATCTCTGCGAATGCCCAGTGCGCACACGTGGAAGGGGGTTCCCTGTTTCTGGTACCATCCAGGCCAGAGTGCCCTCCCTCTCTGGCCATAGAGCCCCCACCAACAGGACACTAGCCTCATTACCTCCAGAACCTGGACGGGAATCGTGTACGGATTGACTGGCGTGGAGCAGGTCCCTCTGCGATAGGGAAGCAGCCCTTCTTTGGTGGACAGCTGGCTTTGCCAACTGCCAGCTATTTAATTATTTTTAAAACCGTGGCTAATCAGCTAGATGTCAATATTAACACTCTCCTTTATTGGAGCTTCCTGGGTGGCTAAGTGTAAAACGCGTGAATCTGAGTCATCAACAACGAGAAAGAGAAGTCCGCGACTCTGGCATAAGCGCAAAGACAGTTTTGATGGGCTTACTGTCTGATGATGACTTAGCAGTGGCTTGGGGCCCCGCAGCGTGCAAGGCCCGGCCAGGAAGGAGCCGGCCACCCACACCCGCACTGGAGCTACAGACAAGGAACTTTGTGATGTTTTGAAATGACATGAAAATTGCCAGTCTACAGCTACCTGCGTTCTAGTCAGATACGCACGTGTCTAAGAAATCTCGGTTAAGTTTTAGACTTGGCTGTGACTGAGGCAGGGGTGGGACAGAAGGCACGGCCGTCTGAAACCATTTTGCAGCCGTGTGCTCAGCTTCCGCAACCCTTTTCCCCCACTATGAGCAGACTCTAGACCACGGTGTTTTGGATTCCAAACTCCGCCTTTGTCTTTTTCCAGCAGCGTGACCTTGCTGAGCAATTTTCCCTCATCTGTAGACAGGAAAATTCTCATTTCAATGTGAATAAACATCTCTTCCAGCACTGAGCTTCTGTGACTCTTCTCTGGAATTTCTTTAAGGCGCTTTTCCTGCAAAGAAACCCAATGACCAGCCTCAGGAGAGCTCCCAGGTGTTAATCCTGGAAGAGATTCTAACTAACGAGGTTGCCCAAGGTCACACGGCGCGTTACTGCCCTGAATTGGGCTTTTTGTTCCTGGCAAAAAGGGAAGTGGGCAGGAAACTTGCAGGGAAGCGTTTTCTTTCCCAAATGAAAATAGCTCCACAGCCTTGTTCTTGCTCGTCGTAAACAACTCGGAAAACAGAGGCGAGTAGAGAGAAGGAAAAGCAATGGGAACCCCAGCCCACGTGAGGCGCAGTGCTGATGGCAGTCAGCAGGAATCGTTTCTGGGGATTGTCTACAGTTCAGTGGTTTCTTCCCACGAGTGCCAACAAGCGTGCATTTATGCTACATACGTGGAACACGTCCACACACCCAATTCGTGCTCGTCCATAAGATAGCCTACACATTACGGACGCACGTCTCGTACGGTAACACATTAGTTACATACGGTACGTGTGCCACATAACCACACACACGTTTTTCCACTCGTGAGCGCCGGGAGGTGTGGACGGACGCCGGGGAGCCCGGGGCACCTCCTATTACCTGCGGCGCGCCTCCCCAGCGGCAGCGGCCGCGACCCCCGCGTCTCAACTACAAGTCCCAGCAGCCGCGGGCGCGGCCCCTGACGGGAGACCCGAGTACGGAGAGACTACAAGTACCGGCAGGCTCAGCGCACGCGAAGGGACTACGATTCCCAGAAAGCACCGCTAGCGGGTCGCGCACGACCCTCTGGGATATGTAGTCGTCGAGGGGAGAACTGATTCCTATTCATTCGGCCTCAGAGAAAAATGTAAATTCCTCTCACGGTCCACCGACGCAGCTTCCCACTGCGCTAACGCGGAGACGGAGCTTACGCTGAGGAGGTAAGGACCCTCAGAGGCCCAAACTAGGGTGCGGCAGGAGGACGCGTGCGCATGCTCGGCGGTCGTCGGCGCGGGCGAAAGCGCGCGCGGGAGGCTCCGAGCGGCAGGCCCCACCCCCTCGCCCCGTCCCTGCGCCCGGCGCGCCCCGCTTAGGGAGCGTGCGCAGACGGTGCAGGGCGGAGGGCCGCGGGGAGGGACTCGCGGCGCCTGCGCAGAGCGGCTGCTTCTCTCGCGAGGACGGACGCCATTATCGCATCTCCCCGACAAACACCACGAGAATTCCGCAGCCCACACGGTAATTGCAGCTCCCGCAGCCGGTCGCGTCTCCACCTCCCCCTTCCCGCGGGGCGAGAGCGAGAGCGAGAGCGAGATCTCCCCTCCTCCCTCCTCCCTGCGCCCTCCTCCGGCCGCCGCGCCCGCCGCCCCCGCCCGGGACGCCCTGCGCGGCCGGCCAACGGCCCGCCGCCCTCGGCCCTGTGGGCGCCCTCCGCTCCCCCGGTCCCCCTTCCCGGTTCCTGCTGCTTCCCCGCCGCGGGCCCTCCGCCCCCGTCAGCCTCTCCTCGCCGCCCGCCGCGAGCCCGCCCCTCCCCCCGCCCCCTGGCCCCGGCGGCGCTCCCGGCGGCGGGCCGGGCGTGGGGCCG